>NC_056725.1:1877387813-1877412813 GCF_019279795.1 Protopterus annectens | reverse complement strand
CTTGCCAGTGAAAAGGAGCATGCTGTGGTTTTATATGACGATCACTTTGCAAAAGTTTCTTTCTGTGCAGTACATGTATTTTTTGTATATATATTTTTATGCCTCTGTTGATATGCAAGTTGAATTTTAAATTATGTGTAATAATGTCACTTCAGTGTCTTGTTATTGTCAACTATCTGAGTATTAGCAGCAGTGGAAGAGAAAGTCTGAAAGTCAATTGCAAGGTTTAAGTTAATTACCGAGATACAGAAGAGTATGTATTTGGTTTTGTTAGCATTAAATAGGAGGACATCATAATAAATCTGTTTCTAGTTACTTGTAAGGCTCATTTAGAGTTAGGGATAAATTTTTGTTAAGGGTTTTATAAAGAACATGATATGGAGTTGTCAGCATATTGGATGAGGTATGCAAAATTTGAGGCACAAGACATATAGTTATGAAAATACTGAAGAGTTGTAATCCTAATACAGATCCTTGATGATTCATTCCAGCTCTACTTTAGTAATAGATTCAACTATTGAATAGATTGTGTATGACAGACAGATAACTGGTGAATCATCTGATGAATTTATAAGTAATGTGAGGATCAGTTATGTAAGTTATTAATATAGCCTTAGATCCAGGAATAAGGAGCTTGTAATTTCACCATCAGTGAGCTTCTTTCAGACATAATCAGTTAATTCAAGGAGTGATGTTTGTGTACTGTGGCCAAAAAAAAGCATGCTGTCATTTAGAGAAAAAATATCTTCCACTATATATATATATATATATATATATATATATATATATATATATATATATATATATATTGTGATTTGTTTATTTGTATGCCTGTTTAGAATTTTACAAATAATGAGAGAGAGAGAGAGAGAGAGAGAGAGAGAGAGAGAGCAGTGGAGTAGCTAGAGTTTGTGTCACCCAGGGCTGTCTTTGAGTTTGCCACCCCTCCCCCTCACAAAATCATGGTCAAATGGGGCCCCCATACACAGCCCCTCCCATAGCCATTCCAGTGTCCCATTAATTGGTTATTTCTCCCCATTTACCATAAACCACTGTAATGGGCATACTGTTTTATACTTTACTCCTACAATGATTATTTGGATTTAATTTAAAACTTATATTTTAAATTGTATTGCACAAACACTAATAGAGATCTACTAAACATATGCCATGAAAACAGATTTAACATTAAAACTTCTCTGCCCTTGAAACTCACATTCATTGAAACAGCATTAAAACCCACATTTAAAGAAAATGCATCTGGCCAGTGGCAGATAAAGTTTACCTTTGGGCTCTTTTCAAATCATAAGCCCCTTGCACACATATTTAGGACTATGTAAACATACAGTACATGAGTTCTTTGATTCACCTTCCTGATTGTATTAAATTATATTCCTGTAAAATATAGCACCCCTGTTAGAGCGTGTTTTAAATTTATTGTTTTGAACATTTTTCCAATAAGCAATGAAACAAAAGGTATGAACTAATGACAAAACTGCCCAATTCAGAACATTTCCACCATAAAAGTCTACTCAAACTTTTGTCATTACAAATCACCAATATCAGTAAATTGAGAATATATATCCCACTCATACTGAAGCGTCTCAGGCTGGGAAAACAGAAGAAGCAAAATCCTGTAGACATCACCACAGCAGAGAATGAGCAAGTTCCACTTGATTAAGAAGAAAATGAGCTTTTATTGATAAAACAAATAAAATACGATGAGCACTTTTGGCATAAACTGCCTTCTTCAGATCATGTAATATAAAGACCAGCAATGGTTTAAATAACATTGAAAAAACAATCATAATTAGGCTTTAGTCACTTCCTTTTTCCTTTAGTTTTTACTTCCACTCACAATGTAACATCAGTGAACTTATTTGCATGAGCTAAGGAGAACAAGATCTTGTAATTGGTGCTTTAATGTTAGCCAATCATTCGTCTAACTAATGATATAATATCCAATCAAGATGCTTCTATGTTCTACTAAGGGTTCAGAATTACTGTTCTGTTGACAACCAATCATATACTTCACATTGGTTGTTATTTCCAATCGCAATACAGCTTTAGCAAGCTTATTTGCATAGATTGAAACTGCTATTTGGCACTATAGCCAAGACCAACCAGTCATATGTCCCACTTTGGTATTTACTTCCAACCACAGTGTAGCACCAGTAAACTTATTTGCATAAACTAGAACTGCTGTTTGATACTATAGTCAGAATCACTAAGAATCCTTGTATGTCAGTGAAGTTAATACCCATGTCAAGACTTAATAAGAACTTCATTAATATAGTTTCATCCTGTTCTCCTTAGTTTCTACTGCAAATATCAATAGATCTGAAGCAAAGCTTCCAGTAGTTTCATAAAAGCAAGCTTTATACCATAAAATGTTAAGTTACATTCTTACCTTGCATAACTAAACACTTATAGTTAGTTAGTAAGTGCTAGCACAATGTTTTCTAAACTGCATAGAAAATTGGTATCCAATGGAAATAACACTAAATATATAAAGTTAAGATATCAAAAGACATAAAAAAATGCTTCATTTGCAGAGTATGTTAACTAAACATATATCCAGCTTAGAGAGTCGCTTCTTACAAGACTATATAGACTTATAAACCTGCCAATTAAAATTATTGTTAAGTTTATTTTGTTATGTTTATTTTATTATTATTAAAATTGTATTACAACATGAAAGTCCAAGTGTTTGTTCATGTCAGTTTGAGGGGAAAAAAAAGTAACAAACCACATATATGTGAAAATACATTGCTGACCATTTTGGTCAAAAGACTCATTAAGAAAAGGATAACTTATTTTAGAACGCTCATTGGTCAAACAAGACTGAGTATGTTAGAATGTCTGCCTGCATTTTCGGCTGCAGAAAGATAATAAAGATGACTCAAAGGAGACTTTTCAGGTAAGCTATCGCATTGGAAAAAACAAACTGAAAAATAGCTCACCTACAAATAAAACATCATTGGTTGCCAAGGTTAGTAAAAAAAAAAAGGGGTCCGCCCACTTTCGTGGCTGCAAAGATATCTCCAATACCTTCTTGCACATTTTAACTATTTATTTAAAGCTTGAAGCCTTATCAGTAGATAAGTATCTTGCAGAAAAAAAATAATTAAAAAAAAAAAATAAATATATATATATATATATATATATATATATATATATATATATATGTGTGTGTGTGTGTGTGTGTGTGTGTATGTATATATATATATATATATATATATATATATATATATATATATATATATATATATATATATATATATATGTATATATGTATATATATATATATATATATATATATATATATATATATACATATCTATATAAACTCAACTGTAAATAACTTTACAAGGCATTTAACAATCACAAGTAATCCACCAGCTTTCACGGCAACAGAGAAAACATTCTCAGTGAATCTGCTCGTAAACAAAAATTTTCATTACGTCTTAGTAAAATAACCTTAGGACATCAGAAGAGTGTCCATGATTATCTTAATAATAATGAAAAGACCATTGGATTTCGGGCTTGCATAAGTTATACCAGCTTGCCAATTATTTGAATTGAAACTGAAGAAATACATACTACATGTCTATACTATTTCTTATAGGTAAGACCTTAGATAGAGACTAAGTAATATTAAGTAATATTAAGTATTCACTATACCCACATCTACTAAAAAGCAATGTCACTATTTGCAACCAATAAGTCCATAGCTTTGGTATGAAACATGACACAAAAGACAATGTTGAATGACTAAAAATCAAAAACAAACCTTCATTTTGAAAGAATTGAAACTATTAAACAATGCATTAAAATTACATATTGATTGTGAAATGTCTGTTTTTCAGAATTGGTTTTAAAGGGATCATATTGTTCAAACCTGGAGGATGTGTACTTCTCAAATTTGTAATCCATTTAACTTCACATAGTTCTGTTCGATTTATAATATCTCCTTGTCTGGGATTGAATGGAATCATCTCTATGGCTTTAAATGTGAACGTATGTGATGGATAGGAAGCTATATGGTTTGCAAGACTGTTGTGAGGGTCTCTATTAGAGATATCTCTCATATGGCGCAAAATTCTAGTTTTAAATTGTTGGTCAGTTTTACCCACATAAAAAGATGGGCAGTTGCTGCAGGTTGCAAGATATACAAAATGTTGTGTATTGCAAGTGGCTGCTGCTCTGAAGTAATACATTTTATTTGTGTTTGGATGCACAAATGAGGTAGTTTGATTAATGAACTGGCAAGCTTTACATCTCCCGCATTTGTGGGTGCCTACACTCATAGCAGGTGTCTTCTTCTTAAGACCATCTTTATTGCATAGGAGTTGTTTCAAATTATTCTTATTTTTAAAGAGAAATCTCGGTTGATCGCCTACAATGCTTTTGATTTTTTCCATTTTCAGTGAGGATCAGCCAAAATTGTTTGACGATATTACCAATTTGCACATGGTCTGTACTATAAGTCAAGACACAATTGACCTTATCCTTCCTGGTTTGACTAAATATGCATTCATTTGGTTTATTAGCTACTATTTTTTCATTTCTTTGAAGAAAATAAGCACGTACTTTATTACGAACACTGGTCTGCAGGTCTGGCTTACTAGATAAATCTTTTTCCTTGTAGCCTCTTTCTCTGAAATTTGTTTTTAGTGTAGAACACTCCATATTGTATGTAGTTTCTTCTGTGCACAACCTGGAAGCCCTGCTCATTTGATTTTCCATAATGTTTTTAAAAATATGTCTGGGACACATGCTGGATCGGTGCAAATAATGATCACGCCAAGTTGACTTATAGTGGATTCTAGTGTGCATACCTTTGCCACTATATAAAGTTAATGTAATATCCAAAAAACTTATCTCATATTTGGAGGATTCGACAGTAAACCTTAGAAATGTTGTTGTGGAATTCAAAAAATTATTGAAGTCAGCTAAGTCCTGTTCACTCCCTCTCCAAAGAAGGAAGATGTCATCAACAAAGCGACCATAATACACTACATACTGGTGCCAAAGATTGCTGATATTATGAACATGATTCATCTCCCATTGAGCAAGAACCAGGTTCAAGTAACTATTCGAACATGTGGTACCCATCGCTACACCCCATGTTTGCCTATAGCACTCATTCCCATACATGAAGAAATTATTTTCCAAAATCAATTCAAGGAGGTAGCAAACTACCTCCACATTTTGGCCTCTAGACATCCCTAGGGTCCTAATTGCCTCTATGCCATATTCATTTGGGATGACCATAAAAAGATTGACTAAATCCATGGTAACCAAAATCAGGTCTGAAAATTTGTGAGGTGTTTTATGCTTGTATTAAGAGAAGTTAGAAAATCTCCTGAATCCTTTAGTACCATGTCATCTGTGGTCAATAGTTGTTTTAGTAGCTGGGTATATGTTTAGTTAACATACTTTGCAACTGAAGCATTTTTTTATGTCTTTGGATATCTTAACTTTATATATTTAGTTTTATTTCCATTGTATACCAAGTTTCTATGCAGTTTAGAAAACATTGTGCTAGCACTTACTAACTGTAAGTGTTTAGTTATGCAAGGTAAGAATGTAACTTAATATTTTAAGGTGTAAAGCTTGCTTTTATGAAACTACTGGAAGATTTGCTTCAGATCTGTTGATATATTTATCAAGTACTTATTAACTCTTGACATGGATATTAACTTTACTGACATACAAGGATTCTTAGTGATTCTGACTATGGTATCAAACAGCAGTTCTAGTTTATGCAAATAAGTTTACTGATGCTACATTGTGGTTGGAAGTAAGAACCAAAGTGGGACAAATGATTGGTTGGTCTTGGCTATAGTGCCAAATAGCAGTTTCAATCTATGCAAATAAGCTTACTAAGGCTGTATTGCGATTGGAAATAACAACCAATGTGAAGTATATGATTGGATATAATATCATTAGTTGGAGAAATGATTGGCTAACATCAAAGCACCAATTACAAGATCTTGCTATCCTTAACTCATGCAAATAAGTTCACTGATGCTACATTGTGATTGGAAGTAAAAACCAAAGGAAAAAGGAAGTGACTAAAGCCTCATTATGATTGTCTTTTCAATGTTATTTAAACCATTGCTGTTCTTTACTTTACACGATCTGAAGAAGGCAGTTTATGACGAAAGCACTATCTTATTTTATTTGTTTTATCAATAAAAGCTCATTTTCTTCTTAATCAAGTGGAACTTGCTCATTCTCTGCTATGGTGATGTCTACAGGATTTTGCTTCTTCTAATATCAGTAAATATGCACAATCTCTGCAGAAGTAAAAGTCATCTAAATAATTCTACATTAAAGAGATCTGTAACTAATGAAGAGGTTGCTGCTAGCTGACAACTTTATATTTCATTGTTTCATCTACAAATAAAGTACCTGTTGCCCTTGAAGAATAAATTGCCTGTGTTACATTAAAAAAATGATAAGCTAGTAATATTGCAATAGGGAATGGATGGCAAACTGATGACAGGTTCATAGTTACTAGGTATCTCCTCCAAAGGAAGACATTCTCAGGACTGCAGCACCCACCCGCTTTAAAGTACAGCACAGTACAGTATCAGCAATTCATCTATGTACTATGAGAGTAGAACCCACAGCCTTCTGCATAACAAGCAAGCATACCTTTTATGCTACTAACAATGCAAACATACTTGACATAAGCAACACTAAACTTCTATTCCTCTGAAGTTCACATCTCCTTATAAAATTCACTTGGCACTCAACTATATCTCACAACTTTGCAGCAATTTATTTGGCGGGGGGTCAAAGGCCCAAAACCAGGGACACATTTTAAGCATTGCTTGTATAACCTTAGAAAGTTGCTAGAATAACATGGTTTGTGTTACTATGTGTCTCATGAATGATAGGAAGACTGAAATTTAAATGGCTACCATTATTTATTGAATTCAGTTCTCACTGATTTGCCAGACAACCACAAATTTTAAAAGGAACAGACCAAAAGTATGAGCCAAACATTCCAGACAATTTGTGAAAATCTGGACAGTTGAGAGCTATGGACTTAACTCCTTGAATCACAAGTGGAGGTATGGGTACAGAATTTAAGTTCTTGTTTCTTGAACCTGAGGTACAGGGTTTGAGCCTGAGTAACACTAACCACCAGGTATACCTACACATACACACACACACACACACACACACACACACACACACACACACACACACACACACACACACACACACACACACCAAATTTAGCAGTGAAGAAGCAATATTCCATTGTGTGGGTGGGCGGACAGGAAGAACTGGACGTTTATGTGACAATGCATGCACATGCAAAGATGTGATGCTATGAGACTGATATATAAGCTTTCCAGCATTTTGGAACTTACACCAGGCACTTTAACACAAGCTTTCACTCCTTACAAGCACTCCTTAGCATGGAAAACATCGATATACACATCTTCACAGAGACCTTTTTCAAGACCAATAAAAATGCTCCACCAGTGCAGGATTTCACTGCCTATCAAATGCTCAGGTCTACCACATTACAGAAAGGTACTAAAGACAATTGTGTCTCCATATTCTTAAAAAAGGAATTTCACCTCCAGAGTCAGTAGACATTACCTGGAACTCCATATTCAACTATTAACAAAACCCTTATCATGTCATAGCTAACTAAAGGACTGCCTCTATACTCCCCTGGCCCACACCTCCTACCTAATATGGGATCCCTATCTTTTAAACCAAACACCATTCTATTAAGAGAATTCAACTATTCCTCATTAAACTGGGAGTGGTATACATTCTAAAACGTATGCGCAAAAATTTTTATACTCCATTAATATAAACTCTCAGGCTGCACTCCAACCAGGGGTGACAAAATTCTGGATTTCATCCTTATAAATATGGGTCAGGTTTATTATCTACCAATTGTAACTTCACCCTTAGTAGAATTAGACTGCAGAGGATTCACATTCACTATAAGACAGAAGCAGCTTCCAATACCTCTGTATTTAGAGATTATGTGAAGGCTAATCAACCAAAACTGAGTGATGACCTGGTTAAATTCAAAAGCCCTTTCGCATCTTGAAGACCCAGCTGCTTATGCAGAATTATTTACTGTGAAATTCTTTGCACAGTGCACATGTAAATAGCTTTATAGATGCATAGTCCCCCTCAGAAATAAATACAATGCCAAAGTCAAAAATAAGCCCAATGGTGAAGCACTAACATATTCAAGCTGTACTAAAAGAAAACAACTCATTGCATGCAAAAATAAAAATATCTTTGAAGTTGTCAAAAATGCACTTTCTAAACTAAACAAAGAACTCTGGAACAAAGCAAATATGAGGTAAAACTAGCCACCCAGGCAAAGGATGACCACAAAGTGTTCTTTAAATAGGTTAGAATCTTCAGAAACAATGGCCAGCACTATGTACAGCTAATAGTAAATTATATCACATACTCAGACTTAGAGGAAATTGTCAATCTACTAGCAGACAGATTTAGCTCATACTTCACCCCCTCTCCCCTACAATATTCTCAGATCATATGTCAGCATTTAGACCACCCCCAAATCTCCCATATACAAATGCTTAAGTTGCCTTCAAAGGCCAAGAATACTACTTATAATTAAACTATCACATTGATAAAACTTCCCTGAAAATTGATCCCACAGTCAGGGATCTGAGAACCCATGTCAAAAATGAACTGTTTTTTGAATACCACATATCCACTATTGTAAGGAAGTCCTTTTCTTCTTAATAAACCTAAATGTATGGCATTCAGGTCTAGGGATGTAAACAATCCACTGTACTCGGCACTCATTAGGCCTGTCATTAAGTAAATTGCCCATTTGGTATGTACTTGTCCAAACACTTGTCGCAACTGGCATGACCACAACACTTAATCACTAAGAAAATCAAAAGCCTAAATCATAAAATCTATGTGGACTGTCTCAAAGCCTTGCCATCTTCTTTGTATCATAAAGGTTGATGAGCAGTGACCTCTGCTACTCATATAGATCCTCAACAGACGATATCCTCTCAGATCTCTTGCACATTTGCGAGCCCAATAGTGCCATAAACACCCTCTCAAGAGATCTCAATTTCTTCTGCAACATAAATAGAACATGTTGGAGAATAGGTATCTATCACAGAGAATTCCTCTTCTGTGGAGCCATCTTCCACTCCACTAAAAGCAAAGCACTTCTCTTATTCTATTCAAATGGAACTTGAATGAATGGATGGCTAACTAGCATCCTTGTCCTTCATGGATGGGGGAAAGTTAATATCCCAACCTATCCTTGCTCTGCCCATCTCTGAGTTATTTGTTCACAATATATAAAAGCTAAAAACTACTATAGGACTGAAAGGCTAGGCTTTTTAAGATCCTCACACATCAATAGCCTAGTAAGTGCCTATGAACCTATGATAAGGTTCCCAGATATAAGGAGTACACAACAAGAAACATTTGTAACCAAAGGGATATTAAATATTAAAGAAATAACTACTTAAATGAGGAGATTGAGTCAGCAGATCTGAAGAACTGCATGTTTTAGAGCATATAATTTAAATATCCAATAATTCGCTACTTAATGGACATTAAGGAGAATTATCAGATACTTATATAATGTGGTTTTGACACCTGTTGGACTCAGTTATCATCACCGTTATGAAATATAAAAAATACAAAAAGAAAATGTTCTGATTCTGTTCTTTCAAAAATGGTAAATAATGCACATGAGTCAATTGTTATGCTTTGTGCATTATAGCATATACATGGGTTCTTTAAATTATAAAAGGCTGAACATTTGTTATCATAACGGACTGAAAGATTCAAAGTGTTTCTCCTAGATATGCATTCAACATTGTATATTTAAACACTGTTTATATAATATTAAGGGTAGAATTCCAGAACCCTTCCTCTTTGTTGCACTAGGTAACTCAGCTGTTAATACCTTATCTATGAACCATCATTATAGCAGAATACCATAGCATGGCTTAAAAGAAGTCATTTAGAATTCCACATATGTTATTCATATTAGAAATATACAATAAGTTGGTGGGGGGTGCATAATTATACGTTCATAGGTTCATAGGTTCATACTAGGCTATCTGCCCTAGGGCATTTATAAGCCTAGCCAGAGTGTGTTTGGCTTTCGCTACCCATTTTAAAATAATTTGCTATGCCCTTTTTCGAGGTTAGTATACTGTGCCTCTGTCTAACAGTGACACAGAAGTGACACCCGGGGTAAACCTACGATCTCCCATCCACTCATCAATATTCCTCTTGAACAGAGTCAATGAGGGGCTCTGCCTAACCTGGACTGGGATTTTATTCCAGAGTGAAGGGAGCCTCTGGGTTATGAATCTGTCCCTCCAGCATGTCCTATTTATTTCAGTGCTGAGGTTCAAGTCTCTCGAGCGTGTAGCTCGATGGGATTTGGATTTTCTGAGGTGCAGCATGTCCATTAATTCTGGGTTGGACATGGCTTTATACGTCAGGCACAGATCGCCTCTGAACAGGTGGTATGCCACTGAGTAGAGCTGGAGTTTCTTTAACCAAGCAGCATATGGCATCTGTTTGAGCCCTTTGATCCTCTTGGTGAGGTACTTTTGGGGTCTTTCCAGTTGCTGCAGGTGTCTGGTAAGGTACATCCCAAAAGGGGCATTGTACTCAGTTATGGGCCTGATGAGGGATGAGTAAAGAGGCACGATGACCTCCCCTGATCTAGATGTGAATCCCTTCATGATTAGGTGGGCTATATAAAATGTTTTTCTAACCACTTTGGCCACGTGGTTGTCAAATGAGAGACTGCTATCAACTTGGGTCCCCAGGTCCCTAATTACTTCTTCTGTACTTAATGGATTACCACCTATGTGGTAATTTGTGGGCACTTTGTTTTTGCCAAAGGGGACGATTCCTTCTTATGCACTTAATAAACTTCAATTTATTTCTTTATGAAGAAATATTCTGCAGAGGTCCTCACATTTAGATTTCTTATTTCTGATAGATGATGCTCTTGTCAGAAGGACTGGAGGAGAGTAAAGGAAGGAAGTCAAAAGTGAAAGCTGCGTCTCCTTCAGTCTTTTTGCTGATGACTGGTTGCTTAAACTGAAGAATCTGAGGGACAACTACTGTTAGAGGAGTTTAATAAAAATAAAAATAAATTAGAACTAGAATGCAGCTAAAAAAGTTTCCAAATAAGCATGGCTAATGTATAGACAATGACAGGGCAAGAAGGAGTTAAATATGTGGGGATACTGGTATATGAATCACTTAAGAAAAATATAACAAATATAGGAAGTTATGTGAACATCTAAGCTTATATTTGTTTTTCACAGATGGAAATCAATGAGTGATATGATAAAGGAGAGCATATGCATTGTAACAATGATGGATCTGTTGGGCATATATACAGTATTTCTAGGTTTTTTTCTCTTTTAGGAAACTCAGAATGTGTGGAGGTCCAAAAAACATGTCATATAAAGATAGATAGATAGATAGATAGATAGATAGATAGATAGATAGATAGATAGATTGATAAATAGATAGATAGAGGGTCTATATTATATTCTCGAAAGCCGACAATATTGAAGTTGATATTGTCGACACAAGAATAGCAAAAGTGCACATCGAACGTGTAAACGGAAATCTCCGTAAGGGGAAATTTCCGTTTACTGCAATGTAATGTGGTCTTGGAGGTGGTATATTTAAGTAGCAGGGGTGTAGGGGGTGCATGGTGGCTTGCCCCCTTGCTTAAACCCATTAGGGTACTTTTTTCTTTTTTCTTTTTTTTTTTGTTGTTGTTTTTATAAGTTCGATGTTTGAAGACATTGACCATATGGTGTCGACCATATGGTGTTCGATGTTTTCAACCATCAGTCTTATAATATAGACCTAGAGATAGATAGATAGATAGATAGATAGATAGATAGATAGATAGATAGATTGATAAAGATACATACACATGTATACACACACACACACACACATATATATATATATATATATATATATATATATATATATATATATATATACATGTGTTTTGAAGAGTAAGTGTACAAGGTGATTGGTAGACTTGAATTTCGCAAATGCATGTGATCTGTGTAGAAAGCCACATGGCAACATGATAGAAAGGGCTTAGGAAAGGAATGAGAGGACATGATAAAGGGACAAGGAAAAATAAAAGGACACAAAAAAGGAACCATGAGATATCTGTCTTGAACAGAGGAAGAGGACAATGTGATGATCTAGAGAGACAGAGAGAAGCTACGAAGAAGGAAAATGAAAATGTGGGGGCTACATGACACCTACATGGGGTAATTGCAAAGTAAAATAATAGGGGAGGTTGCAAGGAAAAAGGTATTCAAAAAAGGAGGCAAGATGCATCTGTCTTGGATAGAGGGGGGGGGGGAGAAAACGTGCTGGTCAGGAAAGATAGAGACCATGCAGAAGGGAATGCTAATGTGAAGACTACAGGGGAACACCTGAGATAATTGCAAATCAAAAATAACCATGGTGGCTGTTAGAAACAAAAAGTAGTTAAAAAGGATAATATGATAGGGAATCTTTGAAAACATCAGAGAGAAAGGAATAGATTTTAAAGAATCAAATGACTTTAAAGAGGCTACAAAACTAAAAAATGATTAAATTATAGTAACAAGTGATGTAATTTAATAAGACGAGAGTCTTTGGTTTGGGAAAATGGTGAATGGTAGAGAATGCCAAGGAGAAATGGAAGAGGGTGGTGTCGATGTGAAGGGATGAAGACACAAAGTATAGACATCTTTGAGTACAGTTAAGTAAAGGAATACCTGAACTGATGAGATATAATGCATGGAGTGATTTAATCAGAATGGTTCAGCAGCATGAAGGGGTGAAAATTTGTAAAGGGCTGAAGAGGGTAGTTTGAATGAAGGATTATCAGGTAACATTGTTGCTTAGGTTGTTATTATATATGAAACATTTAAAAAGGATTAGGAAGGATGATTAATACTGGCAGGTGAAGTAGAAGAAGCAGAAATAATTTGATCTTTTATAAGAAGTCATTTGAAGCATTCATATGGATCTCCATAAACTCTGCCATCTTAGTGTACATGTCTGCAATTGAATTGGTGTCCTACTCTCTTTCCCCAGGATACTACTGAATTTTAAGTTTATCCATCTAATTTTGTAATCTTGGTCCACCAGTATAACTTTTAGGAGCTCAGTCCTAGTGTTCACAGATCCATGCATGCTTTATCATCTTTAATTCCCATATCCACATCTGTTAATAGATTTCAGTGAGCCATTTCTGTCTACTCTTACCTCTTTACTCTGTTTTCCATTTTCTGGATTTATTCTTGTAGGTGGCATTACTTTCTTGCAGTTGCGACATAATTTATTCACATTCCATGATCTTCTCACTGGCCATATCTTGGAGCTTGATATCTGATCCTGATGACTTGCAGTCAATACTGGTTATTGAATTCTGAACATGTGGTCATCTGAGAGATGTCCAAGTTTTCTTTCTGTTACTATAGCCCTCTTCTTGTACATAAAGAAAGCCTCAAACCAAAACTGCAACAGGCGATGAGGTAACAAACACCAGAGTAACACTTTCAGAATGCCATTTGTTGCTGGATGGAAAGGAACTAAAACATTTAGCTGTTACTCGTTCCCATGATAACCAGAAGTCTGGCTAAATTACTTAAAAAAGGTGATCATAGCTGGAAGTAACATAATGTTATGGTTATGTTACAGCAGGAAATCTAAAAAGTAACATAATGTTCTTTCATATTCGTTACAGAAAAATGATATATATAATTCCAGACGAAGAGAATTCAATTCATATGCTAGGCCAATATTTTAGAAGTAGCAGGAAAATCAGAAAACAGATTAAATATAAGATTTTAATGCATATAAAATTTGACTTTATTGTAATAGTGCTCACTTTGTTCAAATCATTCTTCATACTTTCTTATATTTAAACTTTTTTCAACTGCATGAAATGTTATTTGATTATCCCACTTTTCAAAAAATACACCGGAATATCATTTTTTGAGCGTGTACTATTTATTTGGTGGAGATTTCAAATATTTTCCTCACTTTTGTTTCTCTCAACATTATGAGCATTAGGCTTTGGAAATGTTCAAATTTAAACAAACCTAATGTAGCATTTTTATAAGAAACACATCTTTGTAAGAAGACATCATATGTAAAATACAAGTGACTAAGAAGTAATAGCTTATTATTAATACAGTAGTGAAAAGGAGGGGGGTAGTAAGTTCATGGAGAAAGAATATTAGGATACTAAGCATAAGGTCCACTATTACGAAAGAACAAATATATTACAAAACATTTGATATTAATTGTTTCATTAAGCCCTGGAAATTTGTCAGCTTGTAATCTGATCTGTCATAATGTTTCCTTTTCCATCAAAGAATTCTTATGATGACCACCCCCTTAGACTCGTGGAACCCTATATAATACACTAAAATAAAACTTTTAAAAAGATAAACTCAGTTTGATGTGCTTAAATAGGGCATTATTCTTGTCCTTCCTTTTAACAGAATAAAGTGCTTCTTTATACTTTTTGACAGTCTGTGTGTGGCCATACTCACATAAAATGCAATAGGAGCATATCACAATATATACTAAACCAGATGAGCTACAATTAAAATACTCCTTTATTTCTATGGTCCAATCCAAATGTGAAAGATTAATGTGTGGCCCCCTCCAGCACAAAATTACAAGCACTACAATAACCACACTTAAAAACACCCTTATTTTACTCATAGTAATTCAAAGCACTTTTAGTATCTTTATTTTAAAGAATGTGTTTCAAAACTCTAGTCTTCCTATAAAGATATGTGGGACCCGAACAGACAAAACTACCAAAATTCACATTTCCTTTTAATATTTTCCAATTGTCCAAAATCACATTCCTTATACTGGTAATATCAATGTACATCTGTGAAACAAAACAATTCTTAAACATTGGACTAGAAGGATTCAAAGATTTCATAGCATTACCAACTATTAATGTAAGATGAAATTGTTCAGCCTGTTTAGACTTGATCTCCTCAGCAGTAACTTTCAGTCCAGGTCTATCATAACTTCTTGAACAAACATCTCAATAATCTCATTGAGACCTTATAAAAATATAACCATCAGTAGTAAGTTTAGATTATTGTTTTGATCTGTGGATAAAAGCAATATTCATTATTTTTTAATTGGGACTTGCTGCTGTGTTGTTTTTTTTTTTTTTGTCAAGTTGCTTTTTTTACACTTAACCTTCATTCTCTGTTATTTGTTGTTCAGTTTAAATAAGAAGTGGCAACATATATTGGATTATAACCCATCTAGAGCATTAGAAAAATAAATGTGAATAGTTATTCACTAAGTTTACAAGGTCAGTCTAGAGCTGCTTGTATTGCTGCTGTTCCCTATTCTGCTAATATTAAAATTGATACAGCTATTGAAGGTATTTGGATAACTTTATATACTACTTTATTAACATATATAATGATAAAACTTCTGATCTATCTGATTTATCTACCTTAAGTGATTTTACTGAAAAAAATAACAATATGTTTCCAAACTAGAATATAAATTATTAGTTGCAGATACTTTTGTTAATGAAACTAAAAAATCAAGTTAAAAATAAAGATAATAAGGCTCCAGGATCTTAACAGAATTACTTCCATAATATGTAAAATATTTATTCAAAATATAGCACATATTTGCATAAACTATATAACAACATTAACTGAGTATATCCATTGTATGTTCTTGGATAAATTCGTAATAGTTCCAATTCTAACATAAGACAAAATCCAGTTAATTGTAGTTCCTATAGACTGGGTTTATATTCAGCCACCAAACTGTAAAATAAGTGGACCATGAAACAGTAAACCATAAACAGAGAATGGAAAAATCAGCGAACTAGAAAAATCAACAAAAAAAAAACCCCACATCAAATGGCCATAGTCGGCCAACAACCAGGAACTAACGTGATACATAAGGTAAGTGAAGAGAAACCTTTTAAAATGTCCCTTTTTTCCACTGCAGTGTGATCTTAAGTTCGTATATACAGTTGGGGGGGTGGGGGGAGGCACAGCCCCCCACCTTAGTTGGTTGTGTGTGTGATGTTGGCTGACTATGGTCATTCAATGTTTTTATTTTCATTGATTTTCTAGTTCACTGACTTTCCCGTTTGCTGTTTACATTTCATTATTTTGCGGTTTGCTTATTTTACAATTCAATAGCCGGACATAGACCCCCATAGACTAACAACTGTATTAAATGTTAATTACAATATAATTATATAAGTTCTACTCAGAATAATTAAATCAGTTATTCCATCACTGCTTTATGAAGACAAAAACTATATTTATTTTAGATAGGCAGGTACAACACAATTTAATAAAAATTGTAACTTTAATAGATTGTGCAAATTCTTAAAAACAAACAATTAATAGTGGTTAGCTTACAGACTAAAGTTGTTGATTGCCTGGATTGGATATATCTATTTAAAACACTAGAAGGTTTATATTACTGATAACCTTTCAGATGATTGGAAATGTATATTACAACTCCATACCCTATGTTAAATTTGAATTTTCCTTATCTCCATTTTTTCTGCACTAGTGAGAGACCCTTTGACTATTTCTGAAGATATAATAAACACATAAAAGCTATACATTTAATTTCTGAAATATTTTAAAATCTTTCTAATTGCAGACAGTGCATCATTAACCTTAAATGTAAAGGTTCAATATTACAATCAAATAATTATAGAAGAAATTTTAAAATGTAATAATCACAAAACTAATTCATTACTAATTAATTATACAATAGGTCCTGGACTAAATATGAAATTCAAATACTGTAGAATAAGTTATGCTTTACATCTGATGAGAAATAATACATTAGAAATGATTTTATTATCCAAGATATAGCATATAACAAACTATAACAGCAGCCCCTCCCATCTAAGATTCAAATCAGATTTATAAAATCATAACCAGATGTAATACATAAAGTTTGTGTAGGCATCACAGGAAACCTACACAGAGTTACATGTTTGTGGGATGAGCAGCAGCGTTAATTATATATTCATGCCATGCACCACATTTAAATGTAGACAATCACAGTTTGTTGCCAGCCAGGAAACCATGTAAAGCAACACGGATAGCAGCAGACATATAACCCTGTTTACCTACAGGCAAACTAAGTCTGTGGGATTACACATAATGCCACAGTGATTACCAGTGTTAATAGTATAGCAATGTATGTTGTCCAAACACATTACAGGACAGTGTATACAGTGCATAGTATTGTGAAATACCATTTCAGACATTCTGAACAAAAGCTGTGTAAATGAAATGTAATGGTACATGGACTGCCATGTAAAGTAAACAGTCAGGGGAAGTGTGTATTGAGTAGGGACACATGGATTGTAGGAAAGAAAAGAGGGTAAGAGGATTGGTGAAACATCATAATTCACAGCAGATGGGGCATGTAAATGAAAGACAGATGTAGCAGGAACACTAATTACATATCAACATGGTACAGTACAGACTGCACAGTGCAAATATATATTATGTGACTGTCAGACAAGGTGACATAACAATGGAAAAGATGTATTTGTGATATAAGCATCCTGACATGAACAATGAAGAGGACATCTATCAGGGATGTTATATACAATTGGGGTTGGGTTCATATTCTGAAGCTGTGCAAACTGACTTGCCTGAATATGACTGTCATGTCAACAGAGGTCTCCAACAAGTGGGACACAATCACAGGCTCATGGCAACAGTAAACAGAAGCATGCAGTCTACAAACAAATGGAAAAATGTGTCATTATTTCTGCCTTCTTCAAAGTGGAATTCTGTGCTAATTACAGCATTGACAACACCCCCACCATGCTCAAACAGTGGTGTTAGACCTGGGAACACAGGTACATAGCAATCTGAACTTTAACCACCAAATTTCCACAGTGGTATTGAAAGGCTATGTTATGCCCCTTATATGTCAGGGCATTGTACCAAATGTGAGGATGTTATAACAGCACTGTACTCGACCCTCGTCAGAACACTAATAGAGTGTAATGCTCCCTTTTGCATGTACCTCACTCAACACCTGCAGCAGCTGGAGAGACTACAGGAGTTTTTCAACAAGAAAATACAGGGCCTACAAACCATGCCATGAGGTATGTGTATAGACTGAAAGCCCTGTCACTGTAATCTGAATTTTATAGGATGAGGTGACTTGTGCCTGGCCTACAAGCCAGTCTCTGACCTTGCCCTGATGGAAATACTGCACATCCACAAATCAGCTATAGCTGATGACATCAGCAGAGTCTGGTGAGAGGAAGATGGTAATATCAGTGTCCCACATGCTGGTGTAAACTGCTCTCTGTAATGTCAAACGTGTGCAAACAAACACACACACACACACACACACACACACACACACACACACACACACACACACACACACACACACACACACACACACACACACACACACACACACACACACACACACACACACACACACACACACACACACCAGTCAACTGCAATGAGAACAGAACCCCAACCTATCTAACTACACCAACTGGAGAACTCAGTATTTTACACAAGCACCATGGCACAAGACTGACTTTTACAAGGCTGCATGACAACTTATAGTGGATGATAGCAGTGGATGTTGAAGTGAAGATGTTGGGACACCTGCATTAAATTGATAGCCAACCATGGTCAGCTGTCAAAATATTAAAGTTCTGCATGTTACCAGATTGATGAGTGTGCCATGTATAGTATTTGGTGGATGTGTTTCCAATGGGCAGGTATAATGTAAGAGCTGGCTTTACAAACTATATGCAAACAGGTGTCCACATTACTACAAGTATTGGAAAGCCTGAATGTGTATTGTCATTATAAAGATATGCACGGTATATAAGACAATATTTGTTATTTATTTATGTAGCATAGTTGATATATTTGTAAACAAGTACTGAGAGACCAAGGTTCCAGTGCATGGGAGGAGGTAGCAGATGGCTGCATTGTAAATATGTGTCATTTTCTTAGATAGTGCTTTCATTTTGTTTGTGTTTCCACATATAATTTCATGGCATGAAGACTAAATGGACAGTAACCAAAAGTAATACAGGCTATTGTCCACTTTGCATAGTGCACCACTGAGCAGCAGGTTTGCACAATGGTTGGCAAAGTCTTTGCGCATGTGAGATACACATTTGTACCACTTCCCTCTTTGCACATATTTAAGCAGTGCGCAAATTTAAGCCTCATTGTTAAACTTCTGAAAGTTCTCAGTATTGAGGGTATGAAACATACCTGCTGTTAAGCTGACTCTGTGGCAGCAGGTGTAAATGCATTGACACATTTCTTTTGGAGCCCAGATGATATAGGGTTTGAATCCAGGTGCATGTAATACTTTTAAATAAGTAGTGATAATGCAATGAAATTATCTTTTATACTACTTCCACTGTGTGTTACTGTGTGTTGATATAGTGCAGCGTGTTTAAGTGGCATTGAGTAGAGGTAACCCCACCACAGACAAACCATTCTCAGTTGTTTGGCATTGGTAAGTGATGCCAAACTATGTGAAGGGCTCTGTTTTTTTTTTTTTTTTTTTTTTTTTTTGCTGTTGTTACTTATGTGTGTTGTATGGCATTCTATTTTTTGACCAGATTATAGGTGTCAAAACAGGGTAGATACTAAAGTGGTGAAATGGGGGGAAAACAGGTGGAAGAACAAAGGGAAAGCAATATAGGAATGTGGAAAAGGGGGTAGGAAAGAACCATAGCTATCCATTTCTTTAACAGTGTAAAATGAAAATATGTACAGAATATTAGCTGAATTTGGACTGTCATATTCACAAAGAGGGGTGACAACAATGCAATAATGTTGTAT
The DNA here is from genome assembly GCF_019279795.1 of Protopterus annectens. NCBI lineage: Eukaryota > Metazoa > Chordata > Ceratodontiformes > Protopteridae > Protopterus > Protopterus annectens. The sequence goes on along the minus strand of NC_056725.1, from coordinate 1,877,392,873 downwards.
AGCCAATTGGACTACATCAAGTTTGTCAAGAAGATATATATGTGAAATAGAGAGCTATGCATGGGATGATATTTTTGTGGTGGGACAGGTGCCCATTTTTTTTCTTTTTTCACTTCAATAAAAGAGAAATGCTGTGCAAAGGATGTTGGTATTTCTGGGTCAGGTAATTTGGGTAAACGAGGAAGCAAATTTAAACAGTACAAACAAGACAAGGCCCAAGGACGGTGAGGGACACAAAAGTTGGGGAGGGCATTTCCCTCTCTACATCCAGGTCATACCTCTCAACTGTACAGATTTTTGCAGAATGTCCACAATATGATTGGGGTGAGGGAAGAAAAAAATGCAAGCCCATGCCCATCAAACATGGAGACAGTGTGAATCAAGTCCTGAACTGCAAGGACTGTCATCACTGTCCCATTACTCCACTGGCTGCTGGAGTGCTTGATGTCTCCTCCTGCTACAGACCATAAGGGAGAGCAGCCTATCCATCCAGTATAGGACTACACCAAGGGTGCTGTGCATGACCCTATGCACCAACCCTGGCATCTCCTGGCTGCTGAAGAAATCCCCACCACCGCCAGTAATCCCAGTGGGTACCACAGCACCAGCCTCTGGGGAAGTGCTACCTGAGGGTACAGGTAGTGCAGAGAGAGCAGAGGCAGTACTGCCAAGGTGGGTCCCAGATGTGCTGGGCATCAGTACCGGAGCTTGTGGAGCAATAGCAGGCTGAGCCACTGAGGTTGTCCTACCTCCCTGTGCTGTGAAGTATTTAGTGATTTGTTACAAATGGATGGCAAGGAGACATTTTGATAACACGTAATACAAAACAAAAAAAGAGATAAGGGTTGTGGTGGTGGAAAAAGATATAAAATTAGTACCAACATATGTGGCATACAATGCATTATGACAAAAATACAACTATTTTATCTGAAGTTTTACATGTAAGTATACTTCCTAACAACTACAGACTATAATTGCAGATTGCTCAAAGTAATCTTTGCAATGTGGAGATATTGCACATATGCTTGTTCCAATTTTACAGATAAAAGTTAACAGCAGGGCATTTATGCCACTTGTGTAGAATTAAATTTTTGTAATATTATTAAAGAATTGCAGTATTTTATACTTGTCCTCATGGTATTTGAATCCACAACCTCTGACTACAGTTTTACACTTCATTTCTAAAGTTGGTTTCTGCTACTGACTGATGCATGCATACTTGCTTTTACAGTTAGGATATGCATGCTTACTTTGCTACTACTGTAGAGAAAAGAACATTTACTTTACATTTTAAAGCTACAGTAATACTTCTCTTGTGCTGCATACCTATCCCTTGCTTCACCTCAGTGTCTCTAGATGCTCAGCATGGTTCTGTCTATTCCCATCTATTTCAGAATTAGCTGTGAAAAGGGAAAAAAAGAAAAGAACAAAAGAGCATTATGCATACAAGTCTTGCCTATATTTAGCTTATTTTTAGCATACTTACAAAACTGTGGGATGGTGCTAGTTTGGAACTCATCCAACCACTGGTTGAGTATATCCCTCTTATGCCTTTTACACTGTTCTCCAGTGTGTGGGATGTCAGATGCACAGGATACAGCCTTGGACAGACTATTCCAAGCCTTAGACTTGTACTGGGGGTCAGAATAGTCCCCCTGCAAAAGCCTTTGGTTGTAGTGCTTTACCAGAAGTCCAATAAATATTCTGGACTCCACAACACCCCACCTCTGTGCCCTAAATTGGGCACTTTCTCATTTAATACCAGACATGTCTAATCCCAAAACAGTGCAATAGCAAATAATGATTTCCTGCCAATTCCTGTTATCGCATTTAGTAGTAGTGCTCAAACCTGAGCAAAGATGCCAACCACATTTACACAATTTTAAGCAAAGAGCAACAGTGCCAAAATGAGAGGAAAGTAATTTGGGAAACTGGAAAGTTAATCTGACACTTGACATTAGTTTGAGGGGTATGTGGTGCTATAACTGTCAGGTGATTTAACTTTGCAGACATGCACTGGGGGCATAAATTTCATGAAATTACATGTGATTTGCTTTATACCATGCTAATATTGATTTTTACAGTGTGGAATACAAACCTATGCATAAAGAACAAAACATTTTCTTCCACAGCAGTGATTTTCCATCTTTGTCACAGAAGTGCTTCTAGACATAGTCATGAATTATTTATAAATACAGATGACAGACTGAGATGTATGTGTGTGACCTGACAAGGTCCTAGTATATACATTCATTTGTACATGTGTCTTATTTAAGAGTGAAGGCCATCCAAGTCCAGATAAAAGAATTATACTTACAGAAACATAACAGACAGTATTTGTTAAGTTTTTCTGCATTGCCGCCTACTTTTGAGCATTTTCTGGCTTGTTAAATTTGATTTCTGTGTTGGTAACAGTATTTAGAACACAACCTAGAGCTGATTACTGAATTTCCTGCCTGCACTTATTTTTAAAATCGTTTTTTTCTTAAAACTTGCATTTTTATCTGTCTCTGGTCTAGCACTCAAGCGTGGGGTCATTTACTGCACTGTTCTAACTTGTTGATACTTGTGAACCTCTGCTTTCCTTAAAAAAACAAAAAACAAAAAATCTTGCTTTTTCCCACTTTTCTGAGATCTAAAAAAGTTCAGTTACAGATTTGCTGTTCTGAACTGTTTGTAAGTTTCTTGGAGGCCATTGTTTGCTTGGGCTAAAGGGAAGTCTCTGTGTTCATCAGTGGCAGTGATAAACATTGAGCAGCCTGCCTGCCCCTGTGGGAGTGGTTACTGCCTTGAAACTGTAGTTTTATTGGCCATTTTGGGTCAATTCCTAACTCCTTGATCTCCCTCTCTTAAAACCTTCTTTTACACGGTTTTTAATTGGGTTTAAACTATTCCTGGCTCCACAAAGTCTGCTCTTCACTTTTTCCCTTAGAACTGCTCTATCTCTCAAATTAAACACCATATTCTCATTCTAAGGCCCCTCACTGGTCCAAATAAGTAATTTTACAAGTTAGCACTAATAAACCATAAGCACTACTTACTCTTATACTCTCTATGATTACCTTGTCCCCTATTGGTCCATTTTAATTCAGTTCCCTATATTACTCTAGCATGTCCAAAGGTCAGTCAATGGTTTCCTCTCCAGTCCAGCTGGTGAATCTGGGAATTTTGAGGCAATGTTACAACTGTCTCATGTACACGGACAACCCTCTCCTCCTCCAAACAGGTTCAAATATATGTGAGAGATACAACCATTTAGCCAAACTGGAGGCTGAGCTCTCTCATCTCAAAACTGGTATAACCAGTTAGGTGGAGAAGGTAACCTCACACAACACAATTCCAGTATCACATAGTCCCACCACAACAGCGAACCAAACACATAAAAACACAAAAACATACTCGGAGGCTCTAAACAAAAATCTACCTAAGCAACAGAGACCTCCAAAGCAGACATCCAAGTAAACGCTACCCCAAAACAAAACACGTACAACACATAGCACACAAAGTCAGTGTGCCAAGCAGTCACAGCCCTTAAGGCTGAATAACACACCTGATACTCCTGTAATAGGTGACTCTATTGTCAGACACACTGACGTCCTGCTCACCAGGCTGAATAAATAGAAGGTCACAGTGAGCTGCCTGTCGGGCGCTAGGATCTGCCACATAACACAAGCACTCCAAATGATATACAAATATGACTCAGTCATTGTACATGCTGGCATGAATGACCTGAACTACATGAAAAGAGACATAGAGGAGCTCTCTGATCATGTAGCCCAGGCCGGTATGACCCTGACCTTGAGCAGCATCTTACCCTCACCTAGAATTATGCCACAGTATAAAGACAAAATGATCGATTTTAACAATTGGCTAAAATTTTGGTGTCATTCAAAGGGGATCCAGTGTCTGTCAGCCTGGGATGACATGCTCGACAAGCCACGTTGCTTTGCTCACCTGTCACCCTGGGCTTTCAGATATTGGCAAAGGCTCTTGCCACCCCATAGTGCCTTTTTAGGCAAGGCTCAAAAGTCAAACCCACCTCCATAGACAGCACAAGGAACAAGAAAGTAACACCAGAAGTCCTAACCTCAAGATGGATGCACTCAAAGCTCTCCTCAGTATGGAGAACTTGATATCTGTGCAGTGACAGAAACCTGGTTCAAGGCTCCAGAGAGCACCCAGCACTACCAGATTATACCTCATATCATGCTTTTCGCCCCAAAACCCGGACCCAAACACAAAAGGAGGGGAGTTTCCATATTTATCAAGGATATCCACACCTGAGACCATCCATGTGCAACTGACAGTGGGCAAGACTGCTTTTCAGTTTATAGCATCCTACAGACCACCCTCTCAAAGTCAGGAATCCTTCCTGAAAACATTGGAGAACATGAAGATCTCTCCGAACACCATTATATTAACATAGACTGGGAGCATTACTCAAGCCCCAGCACCTTAGCCCAAAGGTTCCTGGAGTTTATAAACTCAAATGCGATGAAACAACTAGTCATCACTCCCACAAGAAGACCTGATCATTACCAACAGGGGACTCTATGCTCCATACCAGAAGTATATCCCTCATTGGTAAGATCAGATTTCACTGGATATCCACATAGAAAACCACAGTAAAAAACTTCTCGGCCAGTGGAAACTACGGCCCAAACTGCAAAATCCTATATAAATGCATTAGGCAGGCATCCAGTCTGGTGGACCCAGTATACCCTCAATCATACATCTGAACCTTCAAAACACAGTAAGGGTGTGTTATCCCTCATACATATAATTCATAACAATGCCACTATTTATAATTATGTATACATTCTTATAAGTGATATTTAAAATAATATGAAATAGAGCACCAGTAAAAATGTCTGGAATTTCCTGTATTAGGAGCCAGGACCATGTATATGGCAGTCATACATTTATACCTGTTGCCACAGGAATATTGAAATAACACTTGGATATTTTCCTGTTCATTACTATAAACTAAACTGTCAAAACAGGAAAAATATGTTGCATTTCCTGTATTAGAACCCAGGACCATCTTATTACAACCCTAA
>NC_056725.1:1877297813-1877382813 GCF_019279795.1 Protopterus annectens | reverse complement strand
CTTGTCACCAAGCATGTCATTCCAGGCAGATATGACATTGGGATCCCTCAGAATGACACCATTATTAAAAAGGCACTATAGGTGGCAAGAGAGCCTTTTCCAATCCGGAAACCAGGGGGTGACAGGTGCAAGTACCGTCCCTTGCTTGCGTGGCGTGGTGGCTCAAGCATGTTATTCCAGGCAGACTGAACATCCCTCTTAGAATGACACACACCAGAAATTAAGCCAATAAAACTGATCAAATGTAGGATACTGCTCAGGGTCGGGGTCATACCCAGCCTGGGCTATAATCTGAGCTCCTTATGTTCTCTTTCTTCTTTCATGTAGTCCAGGGGGTATCTCAGTCACACACACATGCATGGACAATGACTGAGTCATACTTGTACTTGCTGTGCTGTGTAGAGACCTTGTGTTATGTGGTGATGGATTCTACCCGCAGCTTACAGCTTACTGACCCCCTCCCCTCTCAGTCTTCAGTCTGGTGGTGTGTCTGACTGTGTGTCTATGGAGTCATCTATGACAAGTGTGTCTGGCATTGTGTTTGGTGTTAAGGGCTGTGACTGATTTGCACACTGATTTTGTGATCTATGTGTTGCTTGTGTTATGTCATGAGGTGGCAGTTGTTTGGGTGTCTGCTTGGGAGGCCTCTGTGTTTTTGGATTTTTAATCAGTGCCTCGAGTATGTCTTTGTGTGTTTATTGAGAGAGCTCAGCCTCCAGTTTGACTTATAGCATGCATCTCTGTATTTGTGTTTTTTGGGAGGAGGAGAGGGTTGTCTGTGTACATGATGCAATTGTTGTAACTCAATATTCAATATTCCAGATTCACCAGCAGAGCAGGAGAGGGCACTGAGCTGACGACATGCTAGAAGAAATGAAAAAAAAGTTTGCTGTTTGCTGTGAGTCAGAAAGGACCTATAGGGAGTGGGTAGGGGTGGGGGTTTAAGCTAGTGAAGTACTTTTTATATAATATAGAATATTTACCTGACTAAAAAATGCTTTAGGAACAAGTGCTGAGCTTTACAGATAGAGAATAGACTGTTTAGATTACAAGTAGAGCAGTTCTAAGGGAAAAAATGAATAGCAGACTTGTGACTTCATTTCCTGTAGAACCATTGGCCCCAATCTGTCATGCCTAGCAATAGAGCTGCCCTTAAATGAGCACTGCTTGCCCAAGTAGATTGCTCGTCGTGCATTGGCAACACAGCTGTCTGATTTTATCCCATTAATTTTTCACCCAAGTCACAACCTCTTGCAGGTTAGGCTTCATAAAGTTTCTATGCGGATTTCTCTCCATTCTATTTTCAATATAGTTATTGAGTTCCATGCACAAATGGTCCTTGAATGGCTTGTTTATTGCAATATCAACAGTCTGAAGATAGGCAGTCACTCCTGCAGGAATCATTATTTGATCTGTTCTTCTCTGTGCAAGGAATTTCTTCATGTCTTTAGCGAGATGAGTGCTGGCTGAATACCAGACTAGCAGACCTCTTTCACCACCTTGCAAAACAAGTGGCAGCATTTACATTGACCCACTTCCTTATAACTGCTTGTGTGCACCAGGCTTTTTTGGTTTCAAGAATGTAAATGCCTGAAACACGTTCAATCTTATCTTTCTTGCCCTTACTAATGATTAGAGGTGGGATTTTCTTTTCATCTAGACAAATTGCCAAAATACAGGTAACACATGCACTCTCGTAACCAGTGGAAGAAATGTAGATTGACGAGGCACCACTCTAATCAATTGTTGCTTGAGATCCTTGGCTCATAAACACTGCAGTTTCATCCATAGCAATCATGTTGGAGAGTTGGTATTTAGAAAAGTCAATGCCATTAACAAAGGACTTGATTGCAAGTGCATGTTTTATAACTTCATTATCTTCCATCTTGAACAGTGTTGTTGACCTTCTTACAGACAGTTCATATTGCTCTAGGAAGCTATCCAGCCAGTGTTGTGATGCTTTGAATTCTTCTAGTGATATTTCTAACTGTGGTGCCATTGCAAGGACAAATGCTTGAATATCAGCCCTGCGCACAACCAAAGCCTTTGCTCTCCTGTTAGCAATCCATTCACAGATGATGTCTTCCAGCTCAGGAAAGAATGGTTGCTGACCTAATCCACACTTGCACTTCTTAGCATTTCCCTCGTCGGTCTGTTGACTGAGGTTATCATACGCTGCATGCCATTTTCGATCCATTCAGAGATCTTACTTCTTCTCTTTGCAGAAAGCCATCAGATTCTTTCCCCAGGAGTCCTCATCAATTCCTTTCCTGTACTCGACGGAATAGCTCTTTCTTTTTGCACTCATCTTGTCTGGGGGAGGTTAATTGAAGAGTTACAAGACCGGAATAGCAACACAAAATGGCAACAGTTAAGAAGACACAACCACAGCCATTCGTTATCAAGTGCATATGCTTTACACGCGTTGTCTGTACTTTGACCAAAGTACACCTGCCAGTGTTTATGGGCCAAGGATATCAACCGTCAAGTGTGAGTGATGATCAGGGTTACAGTAAGAATCATGGAGGACTCCCAGGGAAAGAATCTTATGACTTTCTGCAAAGAGAAGAAGCTGGGTGTCCAAATGGTCTGAAAATGGTGAGCAAAGTACGATAACCTCAGTCAACGGGTGTCAATAATATTATTTTATAATTCAACACGTCCGTCTTGTGTTGATGATCTTAACCGGGGCTTATTTTTGGGGTTGGGCTTATATCATGACCACCCTGGAAAACCATGCTAGGCCTTATTCTCTGGTTAGGTCTTATTTATGAAGAAATACAGTATATATATATATATATATATATATATATATATATATATATATATATATATATATTAGTAACTTTTATCTGTGTACACTTTTTAAAATTTTAGATGCCATAGGCGTGTTTGACAAGGCATTTTACTTTCTTACATGCACAGCCTTATTAACTGTCATCACAAGTGCAAATGTTACAACTGTTTTTCTGTTTACACTCTTCTATTTTTATTTATATGAAATGTAAATGTCCTATATTGTCAGTGACACAGGGGTATTAGCCTCCCAGGATGGTGCATAGACACCACTAGGAGACTGTTGACCACAGGTAGACATGACTGACATTTTTGTAAAATTGTATGTTCTGTAGTAAATGTGTGCACATGTTTTTTGGATAGTTTATTTGATAGCACTTTTAGCAGTTCACTGATGGTTTGTCAGCAAAATGTGTTATTTGCCTGTTGTTTGGGAGTAAGGGAGACAAGTTCCATTTCAGTGTTGGCACAAACAAAATTGGGGTTTGCTTTGCTATTGTTACTCTCCTTGTTTTGGATCCAAATTGCTTTCTCTGTGATTGTAATATGTTACAACCATATAAATCCTTTTTTATATTTGGATACCTTGACTGTTTTTTTTATTTATTTTTTTTTGTTTCTCCAGTGGGTAGCATTGAAAAACTACCTTTTATGTGTTATATCTAAGCAGGATTTTTATTTATGTAATACCTATGTATATTATACTTCTTTTGTGTTTTATGTCACCTAGGACTATGGCACCCAGGCATCTCAATCTCCACAAGATCCCCTTCAGTGCTCCTAAGAATGAAGTGATTGTCAAAGCATCTAGGCGACATGGTGCCTTTCTGCTTGAGAGGGGACGTGGCGTTATGGCTGGCAGATGCAAATTTGGCAACAGGTAGTGGCTGATGTAAATGCAGTAGGTGGCCAGAGCAAGACATATGATAAGGTGCATCATAGGGCCACTGACATGATTTCATCAGTGGAGGAGAGCAACTGCAGTGGTCCATGAATGGATAGTTACTAGGGGGGCCTGCTACAGAGCCACAACTGACACCAAATGAAGAGTTCCTGTCCACTGTCAGGGATCCAGAAAGCTCACTGAAAAGTGCACAACAGTTTGTCATTGATGTTGGTGCTGCTGTTTCAGGGAGGACAAGTAGGTTCCAGGAGGAGCTTCCAGGAAGGTTTACCTATCTCAATTGTTTAATACTTTTTGTATAGTAAAATATTGACAGCAATACTTAAGTTCTGTTTAACATAGTAGTTGCAGATTGATACAGTTAACAACACATTCAAGTTGATTATACATGGAGTTGGGGTGGACATGTCATCCAAGTTCTTGTTAAAATTATCATTAATGGATATATAAAGGGCAAAAAGTTTTACCCTCCTTTGTGACTGTTAATTGCGATGATGGTCTCCTTACCTTTTGCTTAACTTCTTCCAGGGCTGTCCTCCATAGGGACCCTAGAATCACCTGCACATGGTAAGCCAAACATTTGTATGTTAGTACTGATAAGCAATTCAATGAATTATTTATTTTATCCATATGTGTGATATGGGTGTCAGGACTGTAATGCGTATTGCTGTACTGTCTGTAATAGTGGCACCACTGTTAGGTTGTTAGCTTATATTGGACTATAGTTGTCTAGGTATTAATTTGTTTTTTGTGTTTGTTGCTTATTATCACACATGATCCTGAAAGTGGAAGCATAGGACTCTTACCACCTGATGTCAAAGTATCAGCAGACACTGATGATAAGGTGGTGGGCAGATGCATAATCGCGGGATGCAGATGTTGAATCTGACACTGAGGTTGACATTCAGCCATCCACTGTAATTCCATCGGACACAGCCAGTAGGCTTATGCCATCTGATTCCAGTGAACCCTCAGATGTTGGACAAGTGAAAGTGAGACACTCGATCAGGGTAGTGTGGTTACTGCAGCTACAGTACCTGTTGACTCTTGCCATAGCCAAAGTGTGGGTGAGGTGCCACACAAGAAGTTTGTAAGGGGTCCTTAGAGGAGGCCTGCTGTCCATCCTTCACCTGATCCAGGTGTGTCTTCCCATTCCACTCTACATATGTTTAGGGCCATCATGGAGGTGCAGCATGTTCCAATAGATCCTCCAGAGAAATACTTAAGGTTGTAGATGTGGCACAGGCTGACATGCATGACTGACTCCTCTGTGCTGCTGATTCAATGTATCATATGAATGACATGTTGGAATGGGTGGTGTCTGTGATGGAAAGTCTGCTAGGAGGGGAACTACATCCATATGGTCATAAGTCAGCCACATCATCTGATGTTAGCTGAATTGGCTGTGTCTGATCATGTTCCCATAGTAGCACTACTTGCACTGCTCCATCAGTGAATGAGGTGTCCACACCCAAACATGGCAGGCCATGGGGTCATGGCCCTGGGTGTCCTCATGAGGAGAACTCATCCAGCAAATGTGAGTCATGTTCAGGTTCACGTAGCAGCAGTGCATCTGACTGTGGGCAAGAACATGCCAGTGCAACTCCTGGCAGGGCCAGTTCTTGTGGTCAGGTATGACAACAATGAACTGCCACCTCTACTATGCACAGCTCACACCTGTCTGACATACCAAGATGTAGAGCTAGCACAGAGCTTGGTGGCATTCTTGCAGACACTCACAAATCAATTTCACCTAGAGGGCCCATACAGACACACACACAACAGTTACATGGTTCAGCCATGAGACTTAAAGCTTATTCTGTCTCAGTAGCCATTTGTTACTTTATCCAAATGTCTGCCTGTTTTTTTCTTTCTTACTCATACACACTCACTTACCTTCTGTGTCAGCCTAAGCTTCCTACCCCCCCACACACACACACCCCTGTGCAAGTGATGATAACTGTGCCATATCCTTGTTTTCTGTCTTTTGGATTCAGAGATACATAAGCTTTTTGTCTGATGCTCAGGGTACATAGCCAACTTAGTGCTTAGTATGTCTGTGTTTGTGATGTTATTTTGCAAATTGTACTTTTTACATATTTTGTTCTTACAAAGTTAGACAGTTGATAGAATCAAAACAGTTTTTGCATCAGTGTTTTTAAGAATCTTCTGAGGGTTATGAAGTCTGAAACTTAAATGTGTCTCATTAATTTCTAACTTCTCTCTTGAAAGATTTGCCAGTATAAAAGCATGAGGCCAAACTGAGGACATTCAGTGACTGCCAGTACTTTTGAGAGGTATGAATATGTGAATTTTTGATGCCTGAGGGCTATTACTTGATAGACAACACATGTATTCACATAAGTCTGTGCCATCACATGTTGAAGTCATTGCTGTACAAATCACTCACCTTTTGCTTACTTAAATTACCAAGTGATGGCATGGAAGGACATGCAATTCATTTGTATTATTACACATTTTTTTTAATACTGCAGGTTCAACACTTACCTTGTAAATCCAGCAGTTGCTACAGTTTTAGTTCAGAGCTGAGTCTGTCTAATGCTAGGAGTACACATTCTTTACATGGGTAGGTAAAGGTTGTGAAAGGTGCCTGGCATCAATGTTGCTATATGCATTTGTGTAGAATGAAGGTTTTAGCCCCTTAAATGGTTAGTGAGTGGGCTATGCATTGCCTCTTAGTCAATGCGAGGCAATATTGAGCATGCCTATGTCTGCCTACACCCACAGCAGCTGCTGGTTCTCCCTCTTACTTCTCACCTGTGTGTGGCTGTGGTGACCTTGCCATTGGTGGCGGGATGTGTGCCCCTTCCCCTTGTTGATCCTGCTAAAGCTGTTTTCTCAGGATGATGTTGTGAAGCATGGCACAGGTGGTGAAGATTTTAGTACATGTATGTGGATTGTGCTGCAGGGCCTGCCCAGATGTATCTAGGCACCAGAACTGCTATTTCAGCAGCCCAACCACATGCTCTATGATATTTCTGGTTTGAGCATGTGCCTCATTATGGCATTCTTCAGTGGGTGCGTGTGCATTTCTGATGGGCATCAGCCACAGTTCCAGTGCATAAACTGCATCCCCCAGTAAATGACCATGTGGGATATCCCCCCAAGTGAACATCTGACACAGTTGGGAGGTGTGCCAGATATGTGAATCGGGTAACTGCCTGGGTTGCCAGCAGACACATTCAAGATGATTCTGTTAGCATTGCATATGACTTGACAGTTAATAGAGTGGAAGCCCTTTATATTTATGTAGATCCTTCCCTATCCTGTGGGTGGTGCCTTGATTTCTATATGAGTGCAATCTATGGTACCCAGTACTTCAGGGTAGTGTGCTACAGGATAGAACTCCTGCATATTTGTGGCCCTGTCCTCAGGAGTACAGAGAAAATATACGCAGTCAATGGCATGTTGAAGAACAGCATTCAGGAACTGATGGGGGATCCTGGATGCAGATGTCTATGACAAACCTAGCATATCTGCTGTTGATCTCTGAAGGGTTCCTGTAGCTAAAATTCTAAGTGTTACACATACCTTTGTCTCCACTGGAATTGGTCCCCTCAGTTTGCCCTGGGTCTGAGATGAGGATGACAGAGGTTGCAGAGTTCCGGTAGTGTGTCTTTATCCACCCTGTAGCACTGTTCAATTTCCACCTCATGCAGACTGTGATAAGTTAAATGGGTACTGAAAATTTTTCTCCTTCTTGGCCTTGGTCTATTAGCAGCAGCAGCACAGACTTCAGCCTTTTGCACAAACACATGAATTAAAGCAACAGCAGCCTATACATTCTTTCTGTGTAGACTCATTTCTGTGGCTGTATTCCAGTAGTTTTAGAATTCACAGGAAAAACCAGCACTGAGTCTACACAATTGCTTTGTAGCTTATTGAATAGTTCCTCTACCTTGGATTGGTTGATTAGCATACAATTCAGCTGCTTATTCTGTAATTAGCATGCCACCATGTAGAGCAACTTACTGAATAAAAACCAGTGCGTTATCAGATGCGCATGGCACCACAACATGCATGCAGTCTTAGTGGACCATGTAGCGTTTATTGAATCTGTCCAATTGCCTTTTTATGGCAGCCAAATCAATTGAGAACTGTTTAGAGGAATCATATTATACTTTGGTAAAGGGGTTTCATGGAATTTCCTGATATTAAACATATATAGCAATTGTATACTGAGTAGATAACTCATGCAATTTGGAAAGATATGAATACTGGTTGATATAAAGCAGAAATGTTTGAAATTATAGTGTCACAACCTCATCTAATTGATAATAAACTGAATGTAAATGTATGAAATTGTTTTCAGTATTACGTATGGACTCTACTGCAGCAGGGCTAGCCACCCGGTCTCTGGATGATTGCCTCTGTTAAAGTAACACCCCACAACCCCATGTGCACAAATGGGAAAAAGAGCTTGTAGATGGATGGATGGAGATGTATTCTAAAAGAATAAAGGAAGTTACATAAAATGGGGAAAACTTATACGAGCCAGAAATCTGGTTAATTTCTTAACCACGTGAACCAACTGTGCACATCTATCCTTTTTTAGGGATGACCTGGGAGCACTAAGTAATTAAATGAGTTGTTCCAAGACACAAAATAGGCATATGGTGATGGAAAGAGTCAAACTACAGAAATGTAGCTTGTTAATGGCTCACAGCCTTAATCCTCTATCCTAACTTCCAGACATACTATTTAAAGTTACAATTCCAGCATGTATAAAGACTAAACAACTACTTTTTAGTGCACTGTAGCCGCATCAAGAAAATGTCTAACTAGGAATAGGAATAAGCATACCTCTTCATCTGTTTGTACATTTATCAACTTATTGTCATATATTTACAACAAAGAAATCGGTATGTTAAAATTAAAATGCAGAGATGATACTGGAGATTACTAAAAAATCTCAAAGTCAGGTCTGCTTCTTGAAACCTCTGAAAGTAGCACAATTAGAAATTAAAGACCTCATAAAGCATGAAGATAATCTTAAGATGGTCTTCATTCTAGTATATTATTATTATTATTATTATTATTATTATTATTATTATTATTATTATTATTGCCATGTTACACATTTAAAATACTTAGATGCATTTGTTTCACTTTTGTTTAAAGTTTTGCATCGGATAAGTTGAGACATTTTAATAGATTTACAGATACTGTTAAATGAAAATGACATTATACAGAATAGTATATTTTTTAATTATAAAGTTTTGTCTCTTGATTTCTGATCTCATTTTGAGTATTAATAAAATATTGAAAAAATATTGTAGTAGATAAGGTATCAAATTTAAGGCATATAACTTTTAACCAGAAAACCTTTATCAAGTGTATAGCTACTATATCCAACCTGTTGTGCTGTGTTCCCTGAGGGCAGTACATCCTGGAATGTGGCTGGACATGGTATGTGTCAGTCTGAGCAAAGCTCTTGATGTTGTGAACTGTGCCTGGTAAGGAAACACTATGAGCTGGACCTAATTTATACTCTTGTCACATTGCTTAGAAAGTGTTTGGGTGATACACAATAGTAAATTGTGTTTTAGAGCGAAACAAAAGAGAAATCCTACCTAGATGTCTATTTCTCTCAGAACTCCATTCTGAAGCTTTTACTCTCCATCTTAAAACTAAGTAACATTAGGCACCAATATTGAACTGTTTTCATCAAGTAGATTGTCAATAATAATTAAACAAATTAACTACAGCTTCCAAGGATTTTCAAACATTAGAGAGAGACAAAGAGAGGCAGAGCTAATGATCTAGATGCATTAAATAAATCCATAATAAAAGTAATTTGAGTATTTGTAATGCAAAAACCTCCACTGTCAAGTATTCGAGAATGCCCATGCTATGCACAGCTTCCATTGCTCTGGCATGTCCATGACTAGTAGTCCTGGACTTCAGATTATTAGTTCTTCTCTCCTTTCATGACAAAAAAGGTTGACATTGTTGGCCTCCTCATGCTATAACACACAATAATGTGGAACACAAGACTTTCCAGCACAATGGCAACATAAGTAAGTATTCACTAGCTGCATGGTGTAGATGGATAAAGTCCAGGCTTTGATCCAGATGGCTTGAGTTTGATTAGTGTCTTTGGAGTTAGAGCAGCTGGCATGAAGAGAGAACAGTGACATATTTGACATCAGCATCCCCATCTTGGGAAGAGAAGTTGCAGTCTAGTATATGGGAGAAGATAAAGTCATACATTGTTGCCTAGCAGCATGTAGAACTGTTTTCAAGAACGGCATACATGGAAGTTGGCATGCATCCATCCTGCACTGTAAGTCACACTTCAGCAAGCAATGACAAGGCGTAATATGGGGTATTATGCACTTCTTCTTCTTTTGACTTTTCCCGGTAAGGGGTTGCCACAGCGGATCACCTGTCCACTCATGATTGGCATTGGAGTTTTTACGCTGTCGAGTTGCCAGCCTCATGCCCAACCTTCCACAGAAGGCACACACACGCACGCACTCACATCTAGGGCCAATTTAGAGTGTCTAATCTACCGATAGCATGTCTTTGGGATGTGGGAGGAAACTGGAGCACCCAGAGGAAACCCACGCGACCACAGGGAGGACATGCAGACTCCACACAGAAGGCACCCCAACTGAGGATCGAACTGGAGAACCTCTTGCTGTGAGGCAGCAATGCTAACCGCTGCACCACTGTGGCCAGCAATATGGGGTATTATGTACTATGAGAAAAAAATCCCAAGTCTGCCATAGATAATGGCATTACACAGGTACTCAACTTTTACCTCCAAGTAGGAACAAATGAGCTAATGGGCTGTTTCATATGAGTGGAAAAAAAAACATTTAAAAAAGGTGACTGGAGAGAGACCAGAAAGTCAAGGCAAGGCTAGGAATCAAAAAGGAAATATGCATGCTGTTATCTTACATATGATATAATTAGCATAAATCTAAACCTTAGGAGAAAGAGAGCTAAATGTGTAGCTGGAGAATAAACTGATTCTATGAGCAGACAATGTCCTTAAAAATGCATATGTGCCCACTGCAGTGAAAGCCAAAATATCATTAACAGTTTAATACAAGACTAGACTGATTTATGGGGCAAAGGACAGCACAGATCTAGAGATAGTTTATCATTCAGGAATGTACTAGTCCTTACTATTATTATTTATGTGTATATGTATATAGATGAAAATGTGTTCATTTTTAGATAACTATACCATAAATATCTATTGTGCTCAGAGTACCCAGCTATTTTATTCTGTTTTACAGTTATTCAGTTTAATCATTAAGAGATATGAAAAAGGTTTGTTTACTTATTTATTTATGCATTCACTGATCATTAATAATGCAGAATGTTTAAGGAAACCACTTATTGTATAAGTATTTGTACTCCAAATATCCTTTGTTTTGCAGCACACTGCTATCTCATTTTGATTTATCTTCCTTAAAAGTTAAACAAAAAAGAGTTTATGCATCTTTTGTTGCCACTTTAAAGACATCTAATAGATAAATATTATTTAAAATTATACTTTTTGTTTATATAACAGCTTATCAATTTTTTTAAAGAGCATTGACTTTGAGTATGGTGTACACTGCTGCAACAGTATAAAATACATAATAGAGTTCACAAAGTCTTACAATGGTTGCTATAGGCAAGATAGTACTAAATAAAATATTTTTTTTTCTTGCTTATATTCCATAACAATTGGTACCATTCTTGCCTTGATATATGTTTTTAATCGTGGAACACATCCATGTTATATAGAGAGAGCTCTGCAAACACATCTGAGACACAGAAAGACTTGAGATCAATCTGCTCTGCTATGCATATATTACCAGTTCTACAGTCATGTATTTATTCTTTATTGTGGTTACTGTTTCATCTGAGAACCTGTGGTTTTACTAGCATTACGCCCAGTGTTCTTGATGTAAGAATGTAAGCAGGCAATCAAAGACCACACGTTGACATACCGTCATGTTAATATATACTTTTAGTGTATTAACTATATGTATGTATTTACGCATCTGTATATAAGCATAGAGAAGAGCGAGAAGAGCGAACATTATCCGTGTATGGTAGTACAAAATCACATCCTTCAGTGCTTTTCAGAGAATAATATTTAGACAGCTGAATTTTCATTGTTTGTATCTTTTCTTTCTTTTTTCACTAAATTCTTCCAGCTGTGCTTTGGAAGTTCAGAATCTCTGCTACATTAAAGGAATTCCTTGCATCCAGCAGAGTGTTTTCTTACAAAGTTTCTCTCTAAGTAAATAAATATTTTTGGCACATTCAGAATAGGAAAAATTATATTAAAGCAGAAGTGGAATCCTTCAGAAATAGTGACGAGCCATGAAGGGACCTTGAACTGGAAGACTGAAAAATGTAAACTTTGTAATGTCTTCATTGTGTAGTGCATTTGCTTATTAGTAGAGTTAGACAGTTTAGTATTGGCCTAGGATGTGTTACACAGTGAACATTAACCTTACTATAAAAATGTACACAAATGTTGTAGAGCTTTTTGTACTGCACTTGCCCAAAGTGATACTCATATCTGAGCTGGTGGAAACTCTGTACCTTTTAAAGTTGCTGAATAAACTAGTTTAAGTTATGCATTGTCCATTGTACAAAGAAATCTCTGTATAACATGTTGTTGGAGCTTTGACTATGATTTTCAAATATATGTAATTTGGTAGTAATGGGTGATCTGTAAGTGAAAATACTGTAGAGAGTGATAAATTATAAAAAAAATGCACTAGAAAATCATGGTATTAATTTGAATACAAGCAGATGCTAAAGCATACTCTCAGGACTGCCAGACTAATGAGAATGAGGTCAGTAACATTTGCAAAAAGAGATTACTTTGTTTTAATAGTTTTCTGACATATTACTGGTTTTATATCTGTATTTTAGGAGGTATATGTCAGCTAAACATGATTATGTTCCAAGATATCTGATGGCATTCAATAAAAAGACTGGAAAGGCATAGGGTCTATTGGGCCACCAACCCCAGCCCAAACCACAAATAATGCATTACTTGCCTTTATGCTGGTCTAGAACTTGCCACTCTGACCCTGTTTTGTTAGGATATTGTAGAAGGCAGCATGAAAATAGATATGAAATGCAAGAACTGGACGACTGGATGGGTGGTCCAAATTCACACATGGTCTTACTGGCATGGCTTTATTGGAAAAAGGAGGTTCAGTCTGAGGGTGAGTATTACAAGGTGTAAATGTCCATAAAAATAAATTGCTTTGTATTTCCTATGATCTGTCCTTGTTCATCTGCATATATAATGTGATATTATCCTAAAAGTACATTGTTCCCAACATCCTGAATGTAGAATCAATACTTTGGTATTGTACAGCCTTCTTTTAAGAAATCCCAGAAATCAATGTAAAAAAATTAAAAGTTTTATAGAAAATACTTTATATTACCTGATGCCTAAGACACACTTAAATGTAAGCAATAATTAATGGCGGAGGTGTGCGTTATGCAGTATTAACCCATAAGTCATGGAGTTACATCATGAGAGCTTTACTCTTTGGGACTATTAAATGCTAAATACTGCATAATGCACACGCCCTCCATTGATTATTGCTGTTATACTTTAGTAAACATTAACTGTTTCATTTATAATTTCTTTTAGGTGACTTTTTGTATCATTTGTTGCTTACTCTTGTAGTAACATATTTGTTTGTGTACATTGTGTCATTTTTGTCAATTTTTTAGGCTTATTTCAGAAGGTATAGTATCATATAAGAATGTATTAACATATAATAAAAATAAAGCAACTTAGTACAGCATGCAATATACTGTCTTGTATCACTGATTTTAGTTTTACTTAGAACACATTTGCAGTTATCTTCTGATTTTTAGATTCACTGCTATAATTTCTTGATCATGCATACACACGTTGCATGTTTACTGTCATGATTTTATGATTATACTTTGCCTTCTATTCCCATACCGTTTAGTTTTAGTTGTAGTCGACAGTGTTATTTCAAACATGGTACATGGGACGCATGAGATGTTAGTCGGTTATTAGACTGGAAATTGTACTGCTTCCCAACAGTGTAAGTATATCCTCCCTCTCGTGTGGTGTTTATAAAGCATGGCTGATAACTGAAGCTGTGCTTCTACATGTCACTGATCAGAACTGCACATTGTATTGTATTATATTTTCATCAGAAATAGTTTTCATGTCCTTTTGCTGACACTGAAGATGAAGAAGAACAGCTGTTGAAGGTAATCTGCTTTTGAAGGTGAAATTAATGGCAAAGATTGCCAATGTTAAACAGTTTTCCTGTTTCACATCATAAACTGATTAAAAAGCAATTATTGTGAATATACATTTTGTTGCTTTGGTAATCTTAATGAAGCAGAAATAATTTGCCTTTTCATTTTTATTCAGAGGCTGGATTTTTATACTGAAGGCTTTTGAGATACTCATTTTTTGAGTAACCAGAGAGAGACAGACAGATAAATAAGTATTTTTATTCACCTGAAGTTATTGAAGGGAGTATGAGGATTTTCTTTGAAACAAAATTTACCAGTGTTAACATTTTTCACCACTTTCACATGAGTTATAAAACTACACTGGCAATTAGCATACAGAATTAAGGCTGTGAGCTGTTACCAAGCTGATTTCTGTAGTTCAGGGGGTCGATCGCCTCAGGATCTCTTTGCCTACTGTGTGACTGAGCAAGTCACTTAACCAGACAGTGATTTGTGGTAATTGGGAAACTTGGCTGGATACCTCATTGGTCTCCTGGATTGCATGTCTAGTAAGTAACTGGGAACCTATACGTTTTAAATCTATCCATAAAAAAAAAAAACATACACAGATATTCCATGTGGTGCACTGCACATGCAAAATAATACAACAATAAACATCAAATGTTACCAAAGCAGGATTTATCTCTGTCTGAATACATGATTGTGTTCTGAATTTAAAAATTGCTTTCAACTCTGAAGAATCTACACTATGACAGTTTTTCCTCATGATCTTCGTGCACAATTTTAGGGAATTTTCCTGTGCGTTCTGAAAAAATAATTGCCTCCTCTACAGAAAATGATAATATTTCTGTTAGAAAAATCTGAATAAACCATTTCTTGTTAGATTCTGGATATGGTACACCTTTATATAGGTCTCTTGCATACATGCCATATCAAATTTTGTATTTTCTGCAAACTACCAAAAATTGTACTTTACTTATAGACTGTTGAGCATTAGCATTTCAGGAAAACAAATAACATGGGAAACTCCAAATGTTTTGGTAGCAAACGAGAAACATAAACAGATGCATGTGTATAATGAAGAAATTGTAGACTAAACTTAAGCATAGTCTATGAATATGGCCATTCACAATGAACTGAACATCTAGATAAATATCAAAACAAAAGGTGTAAAGTCCTCATAAGACTGGATGCCTTGGCATAAATGTTTGTGAGAGACAATGCATGAACCAATAACTAAAATGTTAAGCAGCACCTGGTCTATTCATCTTTCAGACATAAATAATAGTATGGTTTACTTTTATAAGGTCGCAATTACTTTCTGTGATGCTCTAAAGTCAGAAAGTACTACGGCAAAATTTTCAAATGTCGAAAAAAAATAACTGTGAATTCAAATGAGCGAATGCCAGGATGCATTTGCTCATGTGAATTCAGCATTCTGAGTGCAGATAGCACTGCAGTGGGGATCAGAACATGCACCCTTTCCCTCACTGTAGTGTGATCTTGGAGTTAGTATATTAAATTAGCAGGGGGTGTGGGGCACAGCCCCCCACATGGGGGTGCAGGGGGGGCTTGCCGGCTGCATATTGATGTTTGAAGACATCCAGAAATTTAGGGTGGTTTGAACACATTTGACATTCCTGGAATGTTGAATTCATTGTGTAGCACTTTCGCTGTTTTAAGCATTTGAATGTGTAGTTTTCAACCTTTTGAATCGGATATTTGATGGGTCGCATATTTTATTTGCGACCTTGTAAAGGTAAACCAATAGTATCAGTCTCCATCTTGGGTCTAGGGCACAGAGGGATAAATCCCTGACCAGGACCTAGATGACTGGGCTTCAGTTATTGCACTGGGTGCTGGAAGGACCAAAGCAATTAGGCTGGGAGTGAGCAGTCAATGTCTGGTCATTCATTCTAGAGGAACAGAGGCAGTCTGATCTGCTGTAGCACTGACCCCAGCAGCACTGTGAAAGAAGAGCTGTTAATAACCACTGGTAGGCATTGAGTTCTCAACTACATGGAGGAAAGAACTGGCCGACTTGGTATATGGAGGACTGCCAATAGGTGGGCTCATGCAGACAAAAAAAAAAAAGAAAAAATATTTATTATTATTTATTGACATTTGTTGCCAGGAAAGTCTACTGGGTCAGAAACCCATTTCCAGTGGAGACCTGGGGAGAAAAACTCCACAATGAGTAAAATAACATCAGATTTTTGAGATTTTAAGTATTTTCTTCTGATTTATTTCTTAGAAAAACTGCATTGCCACCTACTTTTCAGCATTTTCTTGCTTGCAAAAGTTGATATCTGTGTTAGAAACAGTATTTAGAACATACCTAGAGCCTGTTTATTGCATTTTTTGTGTTGCACTTAATTTAAAATCGTTTTTTTTTAAATTGCATTTTACCTGCCTCTGACCTAGCACACATGTGTTGGGGTCATTTATTGCACTGTTCTGAATAGTTTGCTACTTGTGTGTCTCTGCTATCCTTAAGCAAAAACAAAAAAATCTTGCTATTTTCTCACTTTCTATAATTTAGAAAAAGTTCAGTTACAGAGTTGCTGTTCTGAATTGTTTGTAAGTTTCTTGGAGGCCAGTGCTTACTTGGACTAAAGGCAAGTCTTTGTGTTCACCAGTGGCAGTGGTTAACACTGAGCAGCCTGCCTGTCCCTGTAAGAGTGGTTACTGTCTAGAAACTGTAGTTTTATTGCCCATTTTGGGTCAATTCCAAACTCCTTGATCTCTCTCTCTCTTAAAACCCTGCAACTCTCTTTTTGCGTGGTCTTGCGCACAGAGCAGCGTCGGGCAGCGCCGGTTAGCTGGGGTATACTATTCCTGGCTCTACAAAGTCTGCACTGCAAATTTTCCCTTAGAACTAGGCAAGCCTCAACTCAAGTGCTTCAGATCAACTGCTCTTATTGCAGCACTTGCATAACCCAAATCAGCACTAGTCCAAATCTCCTAGACAGCACTATTATTTTCCAAATCTCCTAGGCAGCACTATTATAATACAGCATAAGACCCCCGATTGTCCGCAAGACAAGTGAAACTCACTCTTCCAAGCATGTCCAGAGGTCAGCTTCAGCTGTACTCTCCAGTTCATCTGGTGGAATTGGGCATCCTGAGGCAATGTCGCAACTGCCTCATGTATACAGACAACCCTCTCCTCTTACCTCTGGACACAAACACTTGTGAGAGATGCAAATACACAGCCAGACTGGAGGCGAAGCGCTCTCAACCCATGACTGTAACAGACAGTCAAGAGGAGAAGAGACACACTAGCATCACACCACCAGTCACACATGGATCTACAAAACAAGCACTGGCAAAACATACACATAAATACACAAAAACATATCCGGAGGCACTAGGTACCAATCTAAAAAAGAAACAGTGCCCGCCAAAGCAGACAAGCAAGCAATCTGCAGCTCCAAACACAAGCAGAAAACACATAATTCACCTCAGCAGTGTGCCTCACAACAGCCCCTAAGGCAAAACACCATACCCAACACGCTAGTAATAGGAGACTCTATAGTAAGGTACACAGATGTTCCACTCACCAGGCTGAACAAGGAGTAGGTTACTGTCAGCTGCCTTTTGGGTGCTAGGATCCGCCACATTACACAGGCACTTAGGTCACTTCAGAACAGGTACAAGTATGATGCTGTCATTGTACATGTTGGTGTGAATTATCTAAGACATACCTCCCTGGACTACATGAAAAGAGACATTGAGGAGCTCTCTGATCATGTAGCCCAAGCTGGTATGACCCTGACCTTGAGTAGCATACTACCTTCACCTAGAATGATACCACAATACAAAGACAAAATGATCAATTTCAACAATTGGCTAAGCTTCTGGTGTCATTCTAAGGGGATCCAGTGTCTGTCTGCCTGGGATGACATGATAGACAAGCCTCGCTGTTTCGCCAGAGATGGTTTGCATCTGTCACCCCTAGGCTTTTGAATACTGGCCAAGGCTCTTGCCATCCCCATAGTGCCTTTTTTAGGCAAGGCTCAAAGGACAAACCAACCACCGTAACCAGCACAGGTAACCAAAAACTAAGGGTAATGCTACTCAACGCCAGAAGTCTCAACCTCAAAATGTATGCACTCGAGGCACTCCTCAGCATGGAGAAAATCGATGTTTGTGCAGTGATGGAAACCTGGTTCAAGGCTCCAGAGAGCACCCCAGCACTACCAGGTTACAATTCATATCATGCCTTCCAGCCTCAGTTACCAGATCACAGTACAAAGGGCAGAGGTGTATCCATATTCATCAAGGATACCCACATCTCCAAGTTAGTGGCACAGCATGATGCCCCAGAGATCATCCATGCGCAACTATCAGCAGGCAAAACCACATTTCAAGTCGTAGCCTGTTATATTTCACCCACCATGTCCCAAGATGTTCACTCAGCATTCCTTGAGGCATTGGAAAATATAAAGGTCCTACCCAACGCCATAATTTTGGGTGATTTCAACTACCCTGGTATAGACTGGGTGAACTACCAAAGTTCTAACTCCTATGCCCAGCGGTTCATAGAATTTATAAATTCAAATGCCCTTGAACAACTGGTATGTTCTCCCTCTAGAGGGGACAACATATTGGATTTAGTCATCACAAATATGGGCGCCCATTGTGCTACACCCCTTATCACTCCCTCTCTGGTCAGATCAGACCACAAACTGATAACCCAGGATGTCTTCACCCCTCACCCTCCCCCAGTCAAAGAAACCATCATAAAAAAACCTTTCCAAAGCAAACTTCAAACTACTTGCATCAGAAGTGGAAAGCTTCACTACTCCCTTGCAGAAGGATAATGCTATCCAGGATGCAGAATCCTACACCAAGGCACTTTATATACATCTTCAGGATTGCATGGACTGTGCTATCCCAAATAAAACCAAGACTCCTTCCTCAAGCAAGAAGAAACCAGTCTGGTGGGCCCCGGCCATAAGCAAACTATACAATAAAAGGAGGAGACTTACACAAAAAAGGCCAAATCTCAAGTAAAAAAATCATCCCTGATCAGCATTAGTAAGAAATTGAGGGCCTTCATCAAGCCAACTAAAGCCAATTTCAAAAAGAAGGTTGCCAAGGATGCCAAGGATAACCATAAGGCCTTCTATGGTTACATCAAAAACCTAAATGGCAACGCTCAGGTCTGTTCTGAGCTAGTACAAAATAGAACAAAATACACAGTCCCCACTGACATTGCCAACATCTTGGCTGATAGGTTCAGTGCAAATCCCCCCCCCCTCACCACCTACAGGGCCTATTAGTATTCCAGAGGATTGTGTAACTCCAATTATTACTGATACATTGGTTAATAAGGTTCTATCTAAAGCTAAAAACACTGCCTCCATGGGATCAGATGTGTCCCGGGCTGTGTCTTACGCGAGCTCCAAAATTAATTAATCCCACATCTGAATACCCTATTCAGTCTCAGCATCTCGACAGGATATGTGCCCATAGAATGGCGCACAGCAGTGGTTGTTCTGCTGCACAAGGGTGGGCCCACAACCGACCCTGGGAACTGCTGACCGATAAGCCTGACCAGTCTGATCTGTAAGGCAATGGAGCGAATCATTATGGAATTCATAAATGGAGAGACTGGGAACCTCCAAACACTTGACCCCACACAGTTCGGCTTCGTCAAGGGCAGATCATGCTTCCTGAACCTGGTGGACTTCTTTGAGACAGTTATTCAGGCTATAGATAAGGGAAAGGAGGTACACAAGGCTTACCTTGACCTTGCTAAAGCATTTGACACCATTCCCCATTCAGGTATTATTGATAAACTCACCAACCTGGGCATAAACCCTTACGTCACAAGATGGGTCACAAACTGGCTCTCAGACAGATCCCACAAAGTAAGAGTAGCGAGATCTATGTCCGAATCCAGACCAGTAACGAGTGGTGTGCCTCAGGGCTCTGTCCTGGGGCCCCTCCTGTTTGGCATATACTTCTCAGAAGTACAGGCAAGCACTGAAGGGCTGTGGCTGACCAAGTTTGTGGACAACTGCAAACTGGGTGCTATAATAGAGTCTCTGGCCGACATGGAAATCCTCCAGAAGGGCCTTAATGAGACTGATGCATGGTGTCAAAGCCATGGTCTCAAGCTAAATGCTAAAAAATGCTAAGTAATCCCCTTTGGAAAAAACAGAGTACCTGCGAACTACCACATAGGAGGTAACCCCCTGAAATCTGAAGAAGTAATAAGGGATCTAGGGACCCAGGTAGATAGTCAGCTTTCCTTTGATAGCCATGTTGCCAAGGTGGTTAGAAAATCCTTCTATGTGACCCATCTGATCACAAAAGGGTTCACATCAAGATCTAAGGATGTAGTGGTGCCCCTCTACTCTTCCCTCATCAGACCCATTATTGAGTACAATGCACCAATTGGAATGTACCTGGCTAGGCATCTCCAGCAGCTGGAGAGACCACAGAGGTACCTCACTAAGAGGATTACTGGCCTCAAACAGTTGCCCTATGCAGCATGATTGAAAAAACTAAGGCTTTTCTCTGTTGCATACCACCTTCTCAGAGGTGATCTCTGTCTAACATACAGAGCCATGTCCAACCCAGAACTATTGAACATGCTCCATCTTAGCAAAACAAAATCTACTCGAGCTACATGCTCTAGGGATATAAACCTCAGCACAACAATGAATAGAACATGCTGGAGGGACAGATTCCCTTCGCAAAGACTTCCCTTGCTATGGAACAAGGTCCCGATCTACATAAGACAGAGCCCCTCACTATCACTCTTCAAGAGGAACCTTGACGAGTGTATGGGTAACAGAAAGTTCACACCAGGGATCATACCAACAGCTCTACTAGATGGGGGCCAAGGGTACTAGCTGCTAGATCAAGGACCTAGGGAACTAACCAAAGGGGTGGTGAATACCGCACAACGTGGCTGGGCTAATATATGTCTTCGGGCAGATAGCCCAGTACCTACCTATGAACCTATGAAACTATTACAGTAGATAGGTGGTTATACAATTTTAGAAAGAAAGACTTTAAAGTATATAAAAAAAATAGCCAACAGTTATCACATCATATCAAACATTTTTACAAATACTGTAGCACCTTCTATTTAACATAGAGGTGAAGATAAAAACATCTTGTAGAAAAAAATAAATTATATTTACCCACTCACTCTCTCTCTCTCTCTCTATATATATATATATATATATATATATATATATATATATATATATATATATTTTTTTTTTTTTTTATCAGGGAATGAGTTAGAGAGAAATAGGTTATAATCAGATGTACAATTCCATCAGTACTGCCTACATAGGGAATAATTTCAAAGGTCTTGGCCAGGTCCAGATATGCTGTCTGTACTGCGTAATCACTATCCAAAGCTTTGGTGACTTTTCAAAGAAATTAATGAGGATAAAGAGGGACCTCCCTTTGACAAAACCAAATGGATGACGGTCCAGTTTTAACAGATATTTAAGGTCCAGATTAATGAGGTCTGAGATAATATGGTCTACAGCTTTATGTACGAGGCTAGAGAGAACAATAGACCTATAATTACCAAGGACTGTGATTGGACCACCGCTGTATAAGGGCATTAAAATGCCTGTTTTGCAGGCTCTGGTAGTGTCACCGATGGACAGAGCTATATTAAAGGGGGGGTGGTGGTTAAGTAGGGGTTTAGATAGGCCATATTTGGTACTGATAGCGGTATGTTATCTGTGTCCATAGATCAGGTGTTCGTAGTGTTTGAAAGGGCTCACAAAGCTTGTTCCATTGTAATTAAAGGGGGTGACTGGGACTGTAGAATCTGTGAGATAGCCATAAGTATGGGTGGAGTAAAATTTGCACTTAAATTTGTCAGCTAAGATATTAGCTATTTCGTTGGCTCAGAGTGCGTAGCATTATTGTAGACTAGTTAGGTGTTGCTTCTTAACTCCCTGACATAGTTAAAGAATGACTTGTAGTTAGTTTTTCTTTTACATTTTGAGCTTCCTAATGCTTACCTAAAGCTCTTTACTAGTTTACTTAAGTGTGCTCTTAAGGTTGGTAGACAACTGACTGAAAAGTGAAAACATTGACACAGTCCTGTGCAATGCCTTCATTTTGATACACTTATTCCCTGAAAATGAAATATACTAAAAAACAAAAAAAAATTGCAAAAGAAAAAAACTTTCCTTCTGCAATCTTACAATAAAAAAAAATCACAGTCACTAACAGACTAAATTTGTCTGATTAGTGATAGTTTTACAGAAAGGCATTTTTAAGGTAAGGTACAGGGTTTATGTGTAACAGGTATTAGTGAGGTAGGTCTTTAGGAAATTTATAACAGCAAGACTGAAAAAAAACTCCTCTGTCTACACACTCCTTTAACCCTTCCACATTATTTGAGGAGATTCCTAGTTGGCTCCAGTGTACTCTTGGTTCATATAGGCCCCAAAACATGCATAAGATCATTAAATGTTTTCATACCACCTTTTAGGAAGAAGCCACTTTTCATCCCCCACTACAAAACATCACAGTGATAGGGCCTCCCCCAGAGGAAGTCACAACTAAAAAGCATCAAGTTTAAACTTTACCGAAATGAGTGAGGCAGCGGGTGCTTCACCCAAAAGGCCTAAAAGGGTGGTGCCATTTCCACCGAAGTAGGTAGTCAGAACTATCTACCTCTGTGTCACATTCTTCTCTAATGGAGCTCTAATTGTGAGTAAAGCATTATCCTTACAAACAGATGTAGCCATAAAAGCTAATCTTTCATCTGGTCATGAAACATGAGAAAAATGTATAGCCCCACTAATATCAGTACAGTACAATAAGCATCACATTTGTGCAATTGCCTCTTAGTCGTAAACTGACAGACATCAAACTTCAAACATGGTTTACAAGCATTTGGAATGATTACTGTCACTCACTCCCATACAGTTCTAATGAGAGTGTCATCTTTAGCTTTACTTTCCAAATTGCAAAAAAAAAAAGAAAGTTCTCACACAAAGTAGTAAAAACATGCATAATAAATACTAGAATGCCAGTGTGCTTAACAGCCCATTTCACAATTCAGCTCTACTGAATTCTCCAATTATAGGCCAATAGCTATACTCTCTCCACTTGCAAAGATTATGGAAAAATGTATTCATAGACAACTCATGCACCACCTAATCCAAAATCGCCTTATGGCAGACACTCAGCATGGCTTCCGTCCTCATCACAGCACTACTTCAGCCCTCCTAGCCTTTACTAACACCATAAACCATAATCTCAACAATAATTATATATCCTCAGCCCTCTTTTTGGATCTTTCCAAGGGATTCGATATGGTTGATCACCAACTTTTAATCCACACCCTGCAAACATTCTGTCTAGATACTGGAACCCTCCAATGGTTTCAATCCTACCTGAATGGTCGACAGCAGGCTGTCCTCTGGCAGAACAAACTCTCTAACCTTCTACCTAACACCCTCGGAGTACCACAAGGCTCTATACTAGGGCCCTTGCTGTTCTCCATCTTCATTAACGACCTTTATACTGTCATCCCAAAAGTCAGCTGTATCCAATATGCTAATGACTCTACTCTGATTTGCTCAGCCACATCTCCAGTAGAGTTATGGTCAGCTACCCAGACCACCTTTAATACAATAGAAAACTGGCTTTCTGAACATCGTCTGATCCTAAATCCCAAAAACTAAAATGCTGTTATTTTCACCAACACGTAGGTCTACCGCTTTCACCTTTACCATAAAATCAAATGATGGCACAATAATCTCCCCTGACCCATCTACAAAACTATTAGGTGTCATCATAGACAATAATCTCAAATTTGACCTACATGTTAACCAAACTATCAAAACCATCAATCAAAAACTAGGGTCACTTTACAGAATAAAAGCCTTCCTAACCCCTCCAGCTAAAATTGCCATAGCTCGCTCTCACCTTCTTTCAACCCTTCTGTATGCATCCCCTCTACACTCGAATTTGAACAAGACTGTCCTTAACAAACTCTCAGTTTGCTACAACCACATTGCCAGATTTGCCACTGGGCTGCCTTTTAGGACATATCATTGCATCAATCTAAATCAGCTTGGTTGGCTTGAACTACCTAGCCTAATCCAGTATAACCAACTGATTATGGCCTATAAAATCCTCTATAATCGGGACAATACTCCTGCACTTAAAAATATTATCACTCCCTATAACAATCCTAGACCGCTTCGATCCTCTAACAAACTACTAATTCAGACTTGCAAAATTAATAACACAGCCGGTGATTCTCTCTTTGCAAACTCTGCAATTAGATCCTGGAACTCTCTTCCAGCTGATATTACCTTACTTTCCACCTTAGGTCAATTTAAAACTAGACTCAAACAACATTTGTCACTTAACTGGCTATGTCATTGTATCAAGCCTGGCTAACTCTCTCTATAATGGGTAAAAATCTGTTAACCAGTTTACTGTGTAATTTAATTTAATCCTGACGTGCTCAGGACTAACTGCAACCTGTGGAACTTGTTTAACTTGCTTACTTATGTAATCTCTGTAAATAGTCTGTTTGTAATATGTAATGCTGGTATTATGTAATGCTGTATCTGCTTACCCTTGGAACTTTTCTCCCCGGGCCTCCGCTGAAAATGGACATGCATCCAGTTGGACTATCCCGGTCAACAAATGTAAAATAAAAATAAAATAAAGTAATTTGGATCAGATTAACAGAGCACAGATGACCAAATATGTCAGACTCAAATGAGTTGTGCCAACATAAGAGTAAATTAACATGCTCAAATTAAACAAAGGAATTATACTGTGCATAATCAGAGCTCTGTAGCTTGTCATTCATACAGCCAGACAACATGCAGGGTGTGGTACACTCCAATAATAAGCAATAGGCCCACTCAGTCCCTTAATGTAGGGTGACTGTCAACCATGTTTAAAAGTGGAAAAGTCAAATTAGGCTACTTAAAGAGCACTGTTATGATGATTTGCAGGTACAGCTGCAGTTTGCAAAGGAAAAAGGGGAATAATAAAAATATTTTAACAAGCTGAGCAAGTCAAGTTTGGGGTATACCATTAGTAACCACAGCCACAGTACAAAGACACATTCTCTTCTCATCTTTGTGCCAGTCCCAGCATCTAAACCTTTTACTGGTGGAGTCCAAGTCACGGATTCCATTTTTCCATGTTCTTCCTATCTTCACCCAGTTGTGCAAAATGTTTATTCTGTGACATCACTAAGGAAACAGATGTAGGTTACATCCACTCAGCTGTGCTAAGGAGAGATTCGCAGGCCTGAGTATAGTAGATCCCCAGAGCTGTTTGACATCTTAATGACTTAATTAGTGTGATGGGATCTGACCTGTTCAAGTATTAACAGATTTCTTGGGGGCCTTTTCCTAGCATGCCGACAAGTTACCTTGCCCACATATACATAGGTGTAAACCAAGAGTTCAAATGACAGATGTTTTCCTTTCTGTCTAACTGCCAGTGCTTTAGGGAATTGTGATTGTGTACAGTAGCCAAGATCTTTAAAATTTTCTCAGGGCTGAAGCAAATACATTTCTTTTATTCAGCAAGGCATAGAATGGCACAATCCAGGCAGGTGCTTTTGTAGGGTTTAACAATGGGCCTAGTTCTCTGCTTTTCCACTGTATCTCCTCCCAGTTCATGTAGGCCAAAAGTTTAATGACAGGGCACCCAGGAAGGCTAGAGTTCCTTGTCGTAGACATCACTTGGTGGGCTTATTCATGTGCAGATGAGCCTTTTACTTCAAAAAATAAGCCAATTCCTTGTGCACAAAGCTTTGGAGGTCATGGTTTTCTTTACTCTCCTACAGGTTAACAGTTCAGAGATTGGTGTGCTAGCTTCTGTTTTCTGGATTATTGGGTTTTCAGTGTATCATTTGTGACCATTGCTGGAGAGCTTCACTCAGATCATCATGAGTATTAGAAATGGGGTACCATGCTAGTAATTCATGCTATTGTGTGAGTGACTGCTTTATGACACAGTTTGTTTTCATATTTTCATTGGCAATTTTAGATCCTTAATGTTCTCCAATACTGCCTATATGTGTAACAGCACCAAGATCTTTGAATTTTAACTAGTTCATCCTGGCTTGAAGAAACAGGCAAACTATCTAAACTTTGACCCCCATAGACATCTGGCCATGGATGCATTCTTTCCAGAGTTCATGCGCAGTCAACTTAACAACTAAATGCAACAGTCCTGAATGAAACCAAGAAATTTACTGCATTTTTTTGTCAGTAAATACTCAACATATAAATGTTGTCTAGGATGTTTCTTTTGGGTTAGACGCCCTGAGTTCACTTATTAGACAAAATTATTATTTTCTGTCATCAGACATATAGATCACTTCAAGCATGCAGCCAGTCCTCTGTATGTACTTGAGTGTACTCCAAATGTTATGAAATTAAGTGAACAAAATGGCTACCTATTGAGTTGTTGTCATTCAAAATGCCAGGTGCCAAAAAGCTGAAAAAAAAGACTGAAAACCCAGAGAAGAGCAAATCTTGAAAATTGCTTTTCTCCATAAAACTTCTTTTTGCAGGGGAGGGGGTAAGAAGAGAGGAGAAAAGTGAATATTCTGAGAAATAGCATCTCGGACTTAGTTAATGCAAGATGCATGTCCATTCTTTTGGCCATTCAGTTTCCATATTTTGGGACTCAGTCTAGCAGGTCCCAACATTTCAAATGGTTACCAAATGGTCCTTGTGTTTATGTTAAAAGATACAAGTATGATGTTATTAAGTGCCCAGCAATTACAAAATCATGGGGTGCCTCGGTCTAGAATGGTCATGAATATTCAGGCATACAGATAAGAATCTGGTGCCATTACAAGGTTTAGAAAGAGTTATGCCATTGCTTCAATGTGAAATTAAGCCACACAAGACAAAAAAATACTGGCACTCTTTCCTACTGTTACTGTTACAAATGACACAGTCAAGCAGCAAATAGACTCAGGTACTCACAACACTGAATTATGGAAGTTATATTCACATGTAAGAAAGACACTGTGGTTTAAGAGTAAAGAACATACAGGTATGTTGTTGATTTACTTATTATGCTGTCTAGTTGTTAGTTATATTCTCTAATTACTAGTTTGCTAGTTTTAATTGTGGTAAAATAATGTTTTCAGAGTGCTGAAGGAGAAGCTTTAGGAGACTAGCTGAATTATTACATGCATGTTATGCGTGAACATCCAGGCTACTACAGTGTCATTCTTTAAATGCTTTTCTTCCAGCTTGATTTTATTTATACTTTGTGCCACAAACGTAGATATAGCTCAACAGAAACAACCCTAGGTGTACATTTTCATTTCAAGCAAGTAACACAGTGGGACAGTTAGCCTTAAGTAGACAGTTGCACAACACACTTGATGTATCAGTTTTCTTTATCTTTCTTTCTTCGTTCTCTTCTTTCATTTTTAAAGAAAATTTTAAATCTTCAGGGCTAAGTTTGTATTACTTAATGAAGTGAGCCACTGGACTGGGGACATTTGCATTCTTTCCTGTCTTAGAAAATGTTATAAGATGCTGTGGGGACTGTTGTTATACTCAACTAGTAGATGACCTGTTTGAAGAGACAGTATTACTTTTCTTTGTTTCTATAGATAAATAGTTACTAAGCACTCATAGCAGGTTGCAGCTGTATATTTTAGCTATAGAAAAAATTAGCCACGAAGAGAATGGCATTATTTATTTATTTTATTTATTTATTGCATTTGTTAACCGGGAAAGTCCACTGGGCCTATAAAAAGCCCATTTTCAGTGGAGGCCCGGGGAGAAAAGCTCCACATTAATTACATGCCAAAGTAAAATATTAATACATAGAACAAAGTTATTATGAGTAATACATTCACATTTAAAGAAAATTCATAGAAAAACAGTGATAATATTTACAAACAGGTATGTATGTGGCAGTAAAAGATGACAAGTATTTAAATAACACTTGAGAATAACTATATCTATAGAATCCATAGCAGGGGAGGGTTGACTTCAGGGTAGAAAGAAGATGACAGCAGGGCTACAGGGAGAAGAGTCAAGTTAATGAGATGGCAAGAAGTAATTATGGTAGAGAGAATGAGAGAAGATGTTTAAAATTGAATGATTAAAGTTGAGACTCCAGAGAGAGAAGTCAGGAGTTGGGATTATTTGTTGGGGTATAGGAGCATAGTCATTGAGAGGAGAGATGTAATTTGAGGGGTTTTTTTAAAGGAGGCAGGATTGCCATTTGTTCTGAGTGAAGGAGGGAGATTGTTCCATAACTTGGAGACAGTATGAGAATACAACATTTGGTCAGCTGAGAGCTTGGGTTTCTTGACAGACAGTAGCATTTTGTTTACAGACCTGAGGTGTCGATTAGGATGGTACATGGTCAGTATGGAGGAGAGAGAAGGGCAGGTTTCAGGTTGATAGATTATCTTGTGGGCTGTGGTTAGTTGTAAATAAGTGAGATGGGGAGGGGATTGCAGCCATTTTAGTTGATGCAGAGAGGAGCAGTGGTGGGTAGAACATTTTGCATTTGTAACGAATTTAGCAACTTTGTTGTAGCAAGAGTCCATTTTTAAGGAGGATTGTAGATTGGTGAGGATGTAAGCACCATATAGCAGAGTTGGAAGCAAGAAGGATGATGCCAGGGCCTTTTTAACGGAGAGGCTAAGGAAATAGTTGTGCCTATAAAGGGCACCTAGCTTCTGATGGGATTTTTTGATGTTATTGTAGATGTGAAGGTCAAAAGTTAATTTGTCATCAATGATGACATCTAGCAATTTGGTGCTAGGGTCAACATCGATGATAGTGTTGTTTTGGGATTGAACAATGAGTAGTGACTTGTAAACAGGGCTAGACTTTGTTGGGGTGAATATTAAGAGTTTTGTTTTATTGGGGTTAAGGGCGAGATGGTTCTGAGGCATCCAGGTCTCAGTGGAGGTAAAAGCTTCTTGGGAGAGCAGATGATTGTAGAGTCATCTGCATATTGGATGACAGTGCAGTGGGTAAGAGTGATATTAAAGTTATTGACAAATATACTGAATAGGAGGGAACCCAAAATAGAGCCTTGGGGAACACCTGTATTTGCACTGATGAAAGGGGAAGGAGAGTGTTGCCATATAGTAGATTGCTGCCTATTCCTGAGATAGCTGGTAAACCATTGTAGGGTAGGGGGAGATAGGCTGAGGTCAGAGAGTTTAGTAAGCAGCAGGGAGTGGGAAATGGTGCCAAATGCCTTTGATAAATCAAGAAAGAGGGCAGAGACTAACGATCCAGCATCTCGAGCTCTATTTACTGTGTCCAAGAAGGAAATGAGGGCAGTGTTGGTGCTATGTCCAGGCTTAAAACCAATGTTGAGTGGGGGAAAGGAGTTGGTGTTTTACCAGATGACTTAGGAGATGGGTCTGAATGCACTTCTCTAGTATTTTAGATATGGAGGAAAGAATGGCGATAGGACGAAAGTTTGAGATGTCAGAGTTGCTGCCGCCTTCATGAAGAGGGAGGACAAATGCTTTTTTTCCAGATATCAGGTATGCATGATTCCTGAATGGACCTATTGAGGAGAATGCTGATGGGGTATGCAATGGAGGAGGCTGCTAGTTGTAAGCATTCTGCAGGTAAGTTGTCTGGATCGTTGGTACATGGTTTTAGTTTATGGAGAAGTTTTTGGATGGTGGATGTGGGAATGGGTGATGGTGAGAAAATAGGTAGAGGATTTGAAGGGGTATGTTCTGATGATACTTGTGGGTCTGGGTTGTTGGGTGGGAAGGTAGTACTGAGTTTGGCGATGGTGTCAATGAAGTATGTATTGAAGAATGAAGCTCTGAGGGACTTTTTCCTGGGTTTGGGCATGGAATATTGTTAGTACTTGGGTGGAGTAGGGCATTGGTAGCTCGCCAGAATTTTTTGAGGTTTTGTCTGTGCTGGTCTTGGATAATTTGGAAGTACTCTTTTTTTATTTTTGACAACTAAGCATTTAGCTTGATTGTGGAGTTGTTTGCATTGCATGAAGTTGGAAGGTGTTTTAATTTTTCGCCAGGCTTTCCAGGCTTTGTCCCTAGAAGAAATAACTTCCTTTGTGGACTTTGCAAGTCAGTTAGCATGTTTAGCTTTGATTCCTTTTAGCTGGAGTGGGGCAAGACTATTTAGGATCCTGAGAAATGTAGTATTAAAGAATTCCACAGCATCACTGAGTGGTAGAAATTTCAGTGGACTCCAGTTAGTGTTCTGCAGGATGTCAGTGAACGTATTTGGGTAGAACTGTGATAGAGCTCTGTTATAACAATTTTAATGAATGTTTGGTATAGAGGTGGGCTTACGTATTATGAATGCAGGAGAGTGGTCACTAATACTGTCAGGGAGTGTGCCAGAGGAGGTCATTTTGTCAGTATCAGTAACCAAGATCCAATCCAAGATTGAGCCTGTGTTATTTTTGTTGTCTGGTCTGGTGATGTTGGAGATTAGCTGAGTGTAAATGTGAAGGTTGATATTAGTAGAGGGGCTATTATTGGAGATTTTTAGCCAATTTATGTTAACGTCACCTAGAATAATAGTTTCATTTTTTATGTTAGTTGCCCAAGCAAGAATTTCTTCTAGAATAGGAGTATTGTTGCTTGGGAGAATGTATATGACTATGATGCAAAGGCTTTTGCAGTTGTTTAGTTTTAGGAAGGTGACAAGCAACTCTGCAGTGCAAAAGAGGGGAATAGGTTTAGAACAGCGAATTACTGCAAAGGTACTTGGGAATAGTAAGGAGATGCCTCCACCTTTTTTGTGAAGTCTGTCAGCTCCGAGGCAGGAGTAGTTAGGGGGTAGAAATTCAGAATCTATGATATGATATATGGTTTTAGCCAGGTTTCAGTGATGGAGGTGAAATCAGGTTTATAGGTTCATAGGCTGGTGCTAGGCTATCAGCCATAGGACCTATACAAGCCTAGCCATAACAATTCCCTGGATATTTCTTCCCACAATATTTACTTCCCTGGAGCCCTGTCTAGCAGGATGATTGATGTGATCGCTGGGGTGAATTTCCTATCTCCCATCTAATCATCAAGGTTCCTTTTGAAGAGGGCCAAGGAGGTGCTCTGCTTGACATGTATGGGCAGTCTATTCCAGAGTTTGGAGAGTCTCTGGGTCAGGCTCTCCAGCATGTTTTGTTCATTGTGATGACAAGGTTTAGATCCCTGGAGTGTGTGGCTCTGAGGGATTGGGATTTCTTTAAGTGGAGCATGTCCAACAGCTCAGGATTTGACATGGCCTTGTATGTTAAGCAGAGATCACCTCTGAGTAGACAATATGCCCCAGAGTATAGCTGGAGTTTTTTTAGACGGTCAGCATAGGGCATCTGCTTTAGGCCTATGATTCTTTTAGTGAGGTATTTCTGTGGCCTTTCCAGCTGTTGCAGATATCTTGTGAGGTACATACCAAACGGGGCATTGTACTCTATAATGGGTCTAATGAGGGATGAGTACAGTGGAACAATGACCTCCTTTTTTCTGGATGAAAAGCCCTTGGTGATGAGGTGTGCCACATAAAGGATTTCCTGACTGTTGTGGAAATGTGGTTATCAAAGGTGAGACCACTGTCCAACTGTGTCCCTAAGTTTCTCATCACACTTTCGGTGTTTAGTGTACTGCCACCTATGTGGTAATTCATGGGTACATGTTTTTTCCCAAAGGGGATAACTATACATTTCTTGGCATTAAGCTTGAGCCCATGGCTCTGGCACCAAGCATCTGCTTCTGTAAGGCCCTTTTGTGGAATATCCACATCATTTGGGGATTCAGTAATGGCTCCTAGTTTGCAGTCATCTGCGAACTTTGTTAGCCAGAGTCCCTTAGTGTTGGCATGTACTTCAGAGAAGTAGATGCCAAACAAGAGCGGTCCCAGGACTGAACCCTGAGGTACTCCACTTGCCACTTGTCTGGAGCTGGATTTGGAGTCAGTACTTTACAGCCTGGGTTCTGTCAGTAGGCCAGTTGGCAACCCATCGAATGATGTAGGGATTTAAGCCCAGCTTAGTAAGTTTATCTATGATTTCAGAGTGGGGGATGGTGTTGAAGGCCTTGGCGAGGTCCAGATAGGCTGTGTGGACTGCCTTACCCTCGTCAACAGCTCTGGAGACTGATTTGAAGAAGTCAATCAGGTTCAGGAGACAAGATCGGCCCTTCACAAACTCAAACTGGGTGGGGTCCAGTGTTTGAAGGTTGCCAATGTTTTTGTTTATAAGTTCCATGATAATGCGTTCCATGCCCTTGCAGATCAGCCTCATCAGACTGATGGGACAGTAGTTCCCAGGATCCAAGGTGGATCCCCCCTTGTAGAGTGGGATAACTGTAGCTGTGCGCCACTCAGTGGGCACATAGCCTGAGGTGAGGCTATGATTAAACATAACACTTAGGTGAGGTGCCAGTTCATTTTGTAGTTCATGTAGTACACAGCCCGGGTTGTCATCTGGTCCCATGGATGCTGTATTCCTAGCTTTGGAGAGTGCGGTTTCTACCTGTGTGGCTGTGATTACTGGAATTTGGCAATCTTTTGGTATTGAGATGGGTCCTTTAGGGGGTGAGAGGGGGTGAAGTTGGCACTATATTGATCTGCCAAGATATTGGCAATATCCTTGGGATCAGTATATTTAATGCCATTCTGTTGTAGCTCAGAGCATATCTGAGCATTGCCATTTAGATTCCTGACATAACTATAGAATGCCTTGTGGTTGTCTTTGGAATCTTTGGCAATTTTATTTTCGTAACTTGCTATGGAGGATTTTATGAGGGATCTCAGCTTCTTACTGAGGCTGGTAAGGGAGTTTTTTGCATCCTGGGATTTTCCTCTTTTCTGCAACAGTTTCCTTCTTCTGTTGTACAGTTTGTTTATGGCAGGGGACCACTAGATTGGCTTCATTTTTTTAGCAGAGGGTGTCTTGGTTCTATTTGGGATGGCACGATTCATGCACAAGTGGATGTTCTCATACAGTGCCTTAGTGTAAGATTCAGCAGTCAAACTTTCAGATCCCGTCTGCATGGGTGTCATGAAGTTTGTCACTTCAGACTTGAGTAGCATGAAGTTGGCTTTGGAGAAGTTTTTTATGGATGTTTCCTTACTGGGGGGTGGGATGTGGATGTCAACAGTGATTTGCTTATGGTCAGACCTGACCAATGAGGGGTTGATCGCTGGTGCGGATCATCTATCTCCCATGTTGGTAATGACCAGATCTAGGATATTGGAGCCCTTGGTGGGACAATGGATTAGTTGATCCAAGGCATTGGAGTTTATGAATTCCAAGAACCATTGGGAAAAGTTGTTGGTACCCGAGTAGTTTTCCCAGTTAATGGCAGGGTAGTTGAAATCACCCAGTATTAGGGTGTTTGGTTGTATCTTAACATTTTCCAGTATGTTTAGAAAGGTGTAGTGAGAATCTTGGAGCATGGTGGGGGATCGGTAGCAAGCTACAATTTGGATTGCAGTCTTACCTGGTGTTAGTTGCACCTGGAGAATTTCAGATGCATTGTGTTGGGCAACTAGCCTGGAGGTGTGAATATCCTTGGTGAACATGGACACTCCACCACCTTTAGTGTTTCGGTCTTGGTTTGGTGGCCAAAAAGTGTGGTAAGAGTTGTAGCCTGGTATTGCAGGGGTGCTCTCTGTAGCCTTGAACCACATCTCATTTACTGCACAGATATCGATGTTCTCCATTTTTAGGAGTGCCTCGAGAGAGTGCATTTTGAGGTTTAGACTTTTAGCATTGAGTAGCATTACCTTCAGATTTTGCATCCTTGTATCTGTTACGGTGGTGGTTTTGTCCTTTGAACCTTGCCTAAAAAATGCACTATAGGGGTGGCAAGAGCTTTAGTCAGTAACCTGAATCCCAGGGGTGACAGGTACAGACCATCTCTGGCAAAGCATTGTGGTTTGTCGACCATGTCATCCCAGGCAGACATATACTGGATCCCCTTTGAATGACACCAGAAACACCAATTGTTGAAGTCAATCATTTTGTCCTCATACTGTGGTATCATTCTGGGCGAAGGCAGGATGCTACCCAGGGCTAAGGTCATACCTGCCTGAGCCACATGATCTGAAAACTCTTCCATGTCTCTTTTCATGTAGTCCAGGGAGGTACATCTCAAGTCATTCACTCCAACATGGACAATGACAGAGTCGTATTTGTACTTGTTGTGAAGTGACTTGAGTGCATGCGTTATGTATGTTATATATGTATGTATGTTACATATGTATGTATGTTATATATTAGGTCCCCTCCTATTCTCGATATTCATTAATGACCTGTACAAAGTCATCCCTGATGCAACTTGTATTCAGTATGCAGATGACTCAACCCTAATCTGCTCTGCCACCTCCCCCACATTTTTACAATCCTTGTCCCAAATCACTTTCAACAAAGTAGAGAACTGGCTCTCTGGTCGCCAACTACTATTAAACCCAAATAAAACCGAACTATTACTCTTCTCCCCCACTCGCAAGGTCCCCTCACCACCTCTCACCATAATATCTAACAATGGTACCATAATTTCCCCAGAACCTAGTACTAAACTACTAGGAGTGATCATCGACAACAACCTCAAGTTTGATGCTGACATAGACAAAACTATTAAAACAGTTAATAAAAATTAGGCTCTATATGCAGGATTAAACCATTCCTAACACCATCTGCTAGAACTGTTATTGCCCGTACACATCTACTATCGACCCTTCTTTATGCCTCACCCATCTTCGTAAACCTAAGCAAATCAAACCTCAGTAATTTTACTAGGTGCTACAATAACATTGCCATATTTGCCACAGGATCAGCTTATAGAACCCATCACTGCCTTAACCTTCAGTCGTTAGACTGGCTTGAACTACCCTATCAACTGCAATATAACCAACTAATAGTTGTTCACAAAATCCTCTACCAACCAAACAGTACACCCATACTGAAAAATATTATTACTCCCTACAGTAACCTAAAATCCCTTCGCTCTTCCAAAACTTTGCTAGTGCAAACTGTTAAAACCAAAAATTCAGCTGGTGAATCATTATTCTCCAACTCTGCTGGTAAAAACTGGAACCTACTTCCTGATGAACTCACCACTGACCCCTCCTTATCCCAGTTCAAAACATGCCTTAGGAAATATCTTAAAATGCAGTGGCTTTGTCCCTGTACAAACCCTGACTAACTCCCACTCAAACATAATTCATAAATGAGCACCTCATTACAAGAATAAAACTTTGACTCTCTAACTGTTTAAAATTCTGTGTATCACCCACCTACTGGAAAGATTTAAAGTTAACACTACACCATGTATGATAACCACCTTAAAATATGTGTTTTCCTTTTTCAGATGAAATCTTTAACTATTTCTTTCTCAGCTACTTGCTTCCAACCTTTGTTGTGTGTATGTCAGAAAAACATGTACCTGTGTGTACATATTGTTGAACAAATCTCAGTTTTGTGATAACTCACTAATAATTTCACTGTATTTACACTTGTTTTTGTACATTTGGAGCTTTTCTCCCTGGGTCTCCGCTGAAAATGATTAAACCAAAAAATGTGGCACTAGAAACGATAAGAGCAGGCAGCAATGTTGAAAATTAAATTAACACTGTTTATTGTAAGCGCTTTCGGCTCGGTCAATTCCAAGCCTTCATCAGACAAAACAGTATCACTAAACCAATCCACATTTATATACTTCAAAGTAATTGAACTTCAATTAATCATTAATTGATCCTTAAAGCAGTCCTTTTACATTGTGTATCAAATATATGTAAAAACTTCCATATTAAAATTCATTTAATCTCCAGCTCAAACTAAAAATAAGATAAAATAAAATAACTTTTCCTAATATAAATAGCATTTGGAAATATGCAAATAAATCAACTAGTAATATAAAATTGTAAACTTTAAATTCGTAATGTTATCCTTAAACTATTAGTTCATTGCAAAAGTAACGTATACATATGCATTTGTATAAAAAATGGCAACGTAACTTTTAAACATTAATCTCGTTAAATAAATGTGTTTACTTAAAAATATGCTTAAATATCAGTAAACAAAATAAATACTGTGTTATTAGTACTGATCTATTACCTTAAGCGTGTCTCATTATTAAAAAATAATTGAATTGATTTTTCATAAATATATACAGTTCCCTCTAATACACTATTTATCTTCTTAATGATAATAATTTTAACACACACTTAATAGACAGGGCTTCGTTTAAGCCTGGAAGCGCATGAGCGTTCGTAACTATCTGCCATCTCAATTCATCCAACTCAAGTTTTAAATGCCAAGGGCCACCTCTGATGTCAATACATCTCTGTTGTAAAATTATAAACTTGAATGAATGAGTAGGATTGTACATAATGTGTTTGGCTAGGGCGTTGTTAGGATCCCTATTATTTATAGCATAGCAGTGCTCATAAATTCGTTGTTTGAATTTTCTTTCTGTCTTTCCAATGTAAAATACATTACAAGACTGACATAAAGCTGCATATGTAACGGCTCTAGAATCACAATTAAATTTAGAATTGAGGTAATGTTTATGGCCGTTAATAATACAGAAATTGCTGACTAAAATATGTTTACATTGTGTACAACAGCCACACTTAAACATACCTTTGATTTTGGAATGTGTTAAACAAATGTCATTCTTTTTTTCAATTATGTTTTTCAAATTAAGTCCTCGTCTATAAGTTAACTTAGGCTTATCCCCTAAAGGTTTTAAAAGCTGTTCATTACTACCAATCAAAACCCAATTCTTGTACAAAATCTTCTTGATAGAATTAGAATCAAGAGAATAAGTGTGTATAAAACTTATTTGGTATGATTCTTTGCTAGGTAAAGTAGAAGAGTTAGAAATATTTGGGTTTGCATCGTTTAAAGAATTATTGACCGATTCAACTTGATACAAATTGTGACTACTAGTGGAATGGTATATATATGTTGGTCAAAATTCAGTAGAGGGGCAAAAGAACCATACGCCCTTTTGTGTTCAACTTCTAACCTAATAGTTGTTATTATTTGAGAAGGATAGCCCCTATTCAGAAACATAGTTTCTAATAAATTACACTCTTGTTCGAAATCTAACTCATCCAAAATCATTCGTGCTGCTCTCACCATTTGACCTTTAACTACAGCACGCTTCTGATGTTGAAGATGATTACTAGTGTAATGCAAGAAAATGTTAGAATAGGTCGGCTTTCTATAAATTTTACTCTTAAAGCAGTGCCTTACTTGGTCCTTTTCCAACATGATGTCTAAAAAATTGATAGAATCAACCCCTATTTCATGGGTAAATTCCAAAAATGTAGTAGTCTTAGCTATATCGTTAATAAAGCTCAGGATCACAGCTACATCACCTTCCCATAAACAAAACATATCATCTTGGTACCTTGTGTACCAATAGACGTTACTCTGAAAAAGTTGATTCTGGTAAAGACAAGAGTGCTCCCAATGGGCCATAACTGTATTGGCAAAACTGCCACCACAAGGGGAGCCCATGGCTACACCCGACCTTTGCAAATAAAACTTGTTGTCGAAGGTCATATAATTGTTCATTAGAATGAGATCTAATAGTGTAGTCACTAAATAAATGGTATTATTATCTGCTTTTTTTGCTACAAGAAATTCGGAAGTCCATTCTATGCCCAAATCATGCGGAATAACCGTATAGAGATCTTTAACGTCTATAGTTAGAAATGAGCAATTGGGCTTAAACTCTAGTTTGTTGACAGTCTGTAAAAAAGCCCATGAATCTTTACAGATTTGTGGTTCTGTTTCTAAGAATGGCTTAAGAATACTATCTACAAATTTTGCACATCCATAGGTGGTTGAACCTCGTCCATCCACAATAATTCTAAAAGGTGGATCCTCCAAAGATTTGTGGATCTTCGGTGTGCCAAAAATTGCAGGGATAGTTGGAGCTAACATTAAGAGAAAGTGATACAAATCTATGTCAATAGATGACTCCAAAAATAAGTCCTCGATGACTTGTTTAATTTTATTATATGCCCCATTGACTTCGTTAAGGGACACTTGACTATATGCATCTATGTCAAGTTGTGCCTCTATTTTCTCATTATAAACCAACTGATCCATAAAGACGAGCCCACCACCCTTGTCGGGCTTCATTATTTTAACATTGCAGTTCTTAATTAGTGTTATTAGGTCTAATTCCTCATCAGAAAAATTGATGTTACTTGATTTTTTAAAACCATTGTTTTTACTTCCCTTAAGTCAAGCTCACACATTCTTTCGAACATATACAGTTGAGGATGCAAGGGGGGGGTTAAAAACACTAGCTACCCTAATATTATTGTTAGTAACAGAAACATTGTTACCCATTAGTAAATTCAAATTTAGTTTACGGACAAACAGTTTTAAGTCAATGATAGTGTCAGCTATATTCATGGCCTTTGTTGGAACAAAGGTTAATCCTTTAGATAAAAAATCAGCCATGTCATCATTGACCGATAGAGTAGTGTAATTAAATATCTTAAAGTCACCTTTAGATGAAAAACAAATTTTTAAGTTTGAAGGGACGTTGACATTGCCATTCACTATCTCTTGCGTTGTCTCTTTGTATTCCTCATTGCTGATCTGTTTGAATTCTTCCGCCTGTTGTTGGAGTGGGTATTGGCTCTGGGCTGAAAACCCTGATCAAATTGATTTTGAGCCCGCTGAAAATGAACCTGTATCAAGTCGGACTTTCCCGATTAACAAATGTAAAATAAATAAATAGATAAAATAAATATGGTGGATCCTGGCACCCGACAGGCAGCTGACTGTAATTTTCTTCTTGTTCAGCCTGGTGAGTGGGACATCAGTATGCCTAACTATAGAGTCTCCTATGACTAAAGTGGTGGGTATGTTGTCTTGCCTTAGAGGCTGCTGCTGGGTGGCACACTGGTGTTGTGAGCTATGTTTCACTTTGGTTGTGACTGGT
Organism: Protopterus annectens; assembly: GCF_019279795.1. Lineage (NCBI taxonomy): Eukaryota > Metazoa > Chordata > Ceratodontiformes > Protopteridae > Protopterus > Protopterus annectens. The sequence goes on along the minus strand of NC_056725.1, from coordinate 1,877,343,931 downwards.
GTTTGTTTGTGTTTCAGCTTCGGAGGTCCTTGTTTCTTGGGCAGGTTAATGTTAAGGGCCTCAGCATATGTGGGTTTAGTGTTGCTATGTGTGGGTGTTGATGGTGTGGGTTTTGAATGGCTATGTGTTGCTTGAGATGTAGTGCAGGTGTTAACCTTCTCCTCTTGACTGTCTAGCACAATCTTGGCTGGAGAGAGCTTTGCTTCCAGTTTGGCTATGTAAGTGCATCTCTTGCAGGTTGTAGTGTTGAGTGGTAGGAGGAGAGGGTTATCTGTGTACATGAGGCAGTTGCTGCATTGCCCCAGTATGCCCAGATTCACCAGGTGGACAGGATAAATTGTAATTTTAGCCACTTTGGGCTATTTCTATCTCTTTCAACTTTCTGGCTTAAAAACGAGCATGTTTGAGCATTTTTTTGCATCGTGCAGCACCGGGCGGCTACATTTAAACTATTTCAGCTGACCCTTGGACATGCTTGTTTAGGTGTTTTTTTGTAAAGTGCAACAGCTGTTTTCCCTTACCTTTGCAAAGTACTTTGCAATTATAGGCTGTTTAGTGCCTACGATTAATTTCTCCTTATTAACAAGGAGAGTTGAGTGCTTGTATCAGTTTATGGCTTCCTAGTGCTTTGCAGCAGGTTCTAGAGCAAGTGCTAGTCACAGGGGGTTCAGATTTTAGTGCTACTATTGAGAAACCAGCTGGTTCTAAGGGAAAATTTGAAGAGCACACTTTCTGGCACCTGAAATAGTTTAACCGTAGCCCCATGGTGCTGCACGATGCAAAAAAATGCACAAACATGAGCATTTTTAAGCCAGAAAGTTGAAAGGGATAGAAATCAGCCCAAAATGGGTAAATTACAATTTCAGAGCTGGAAACCACTCCTCTAGCGTTAGATAGGCAGTACAATGCTCACCACTCCCACTGGTAAGCAGTAGGACTTCCCTCTACCACAGCAAGATCTGGATAGCTCTGAACACAGAAAATAGAGTACTGAAACCAGCAAAGCCTGTGATCTGGATTATACTAGCTAGGAAGGGCTATGACTAAGACTCAACCATGCATGTAGTTGAAAAAAATTATTTCTAATGCTTTGGAGATTAATTATGCTGAATATTAGGGATTTAGTAGAGTTAGGGCAGTTATGATTGGGTTTCATTATTTCCAGGGGTAAATCACAAAGTATTAGAGTTACTACCATGTACTTGTCTGATTCTGCATAGACTCATAGATATTCCAAGGCCACTGAGTTTCAGGATCATTCTTACCTTGCCAGTACCCTCCCTCAGACAGCACCTTCATTCTCCAGGAGGGCCATGTCGGTCAATCCAGGACTAAATTTGTGGATACCCACCCAGTCATCTATTTTAAGATAGTGAGGCACACTGCTTAAAATACATGGGAAGTTTATTCCAATGCCCATCCAGCCATCTAACTTATGCTTAAAGGGAAATAGTGAGTCTCACTGCTTAAGATACAGAAGTTTTTTCCAGAGGCTGGGGAGGCACTGGGTTATAAACCATTAGTTTTTTAATTTTCTGTTGGCGAAGATTTAGTCCCCTGGTACTTGTATTAGTGGAGATACTGGACTTGCAAAAATACAGGAGTTCCAGGGCAATTGAGTATATAATGGCACAATAAGCCAGACGGAGATCTCCTCTAAAAGTCTGTAAACACTGAATAAAGGGATGGAGCCTTTCTTTGTGGCTGAAGGACTTAAGACCTGTGATCTTTTTGGTTAAGAACCTTTGGGGTCTTTCTAATTGGTTGATATGTTGAGTGAGATACTTCCAAAAGGGGTCATTGTACTCAATAATTGGACTAGTCAATACTGAGTAAAAGGAAGTTATTACACCTTTAGACCTTGATGATATTCTTTTGGCAAAGGGACTTCCTGACAACTCTTATTACATGATGGTAAAATGTACCTAGGTCCCTAACTATACTTTCATATTGTAGAGTTGCATTCTCTAGACAATATGATAAGAAGAGGAGTTGTCTACCAAAAGTGATGATATTATACTTTTTAACATTTAGTTTGAGCCCATTTTCAGTATATTAAGAGTATATTAGGCAAGTTCAGCCTTGCTCAGGCTGACCAAGTTTGCAGACAATTGCAATAAGGTGCTGTTATAGATTCTCCCCAGGACATTAATACCCTCCAAGAAGGGCTGACACAGACAAATAACTAGGGCCAGAGCCACTCTCTTAAACTCAATTGCAAGAAATGCATAATAATATCCTTTGTGAAGCTTGCTGCAACTGGAAACTACCGCATTGATAAAACACCCCCCAAGAGTATACCCAGCGATCAAGGATTTGGGACCCCATATAGACAGTAACCTGGCCATCAACCATCATGTGCCTACAGTAGTTAGAAAATCATGGCCTGCATCTATTACCCCTGGGCTTCCGGATACTGGCCAAGGCTCTTGCCAGCCCTATAGGCATACCTTTTTAGGATGTGTTCCAAAGACCAAATTACCACCATAACAGCTACAAACAAATGCAATCTGAAGGTCATGCTGCTCAATGCTAGAAATCTAAATCTCAAAGTGCACTTGCTAGAAGCACTCCTTAAAATGGAGAACATTGACATTGGTGCTGTAACAGAGACCTGGTTTAAAGCAGAAGAAAGCACCCCTGCACTACCAGGCCATAACTCATTCAACACCTTTAGGCCCCAGAACCTGGACCGAAGTTCCAAAGGCAGTGGTGTTTCCATATTTATAAATGATGCGCACACCTCCAGACTGGTAGCCAAACATAACGCATCAGAGATACTTCAGATGCAGCCAACATTGAGTAAGACAGAGATTTAGGTCGTAGCCTGCTATAGGTCCCCAGCCATGTCCCAAGACTCTCACTCCATGTTCCTAAGCACCCTGGAGAATATTAGGGTCCAACCTAACACTCTCATACTGGGCGACTTCAACTATCCCTCCATTAACTGGAAAACTACTCGTGTACCAATACACTTGCCCAATGTTTCCTGGAATTCATTATTCCAATGCCCTGGAACAGCTCGTTCTTACCTCCGCTAGAGGTAGGAACATCCTTGACCTGGTCATTACTAACATGGGTGACCATCGCTCTACACCAATAGTCAACTCCTCCCTGGTTAGATCCAAACATAAACTAATCACCTTGGAAATCCACATCCCTCCCAACCCCCCCCCCTCACCCCCGCAAAGGTAACCACCATGAAAAACGTTTCCAAAGTTAACTCTGAGCTCCTAAAAACAGAGGTGGCCAACTTCACGGCACCCACGCAAATGAAGAATAGCTGCATGACCACAAAATCATACACCAACGCACTGTACGAACACGTACGCAAATGCATGGATCTCGCCATACCCAATAGAACCAAGACACTCTCCTCCAAAAAGGAAGCCAATTTGGTGGTCCCCTGCCATAAACAAACTCTACAACAGAAGGAAGAAACTGATGTAGAATAAGGTGAAGCCCAAGACTGGAAAAACTCTCTTATCAGCCTCAACAAAAAGTTGAGATCCCTCATCAAATCCTCTAAAGCTAGCTATGAAAACAGAATTGCAGCAGATAGTAAAGACAACCACAACAATACCCAGATTTGCTCTGAGCTACTGCACAATGGCACCTCCTATACTGAGCCAATAGATATTGCTAATATACTGGCTGACAAATTCAGTGCCAACTTTATCCCTCCCCCCCCAAAGGACAAATCACAATACCAGTAGATTGCCAGGCACCCAGTATTACTGCTGCACAGGTTAAAATAGCACTGTTGAAGGCCAAGAATACAGCTTCTATGGGACCTGACAATATCCCTGGCTGTGTTCTACATGAACTACAGAGTGAACTGGCACCACACCTGTGCGCCCTGTTCGATCACAGCCTCACCTCAGGCTTTGCCCCTACTGAATGGCACACTGCTACAGTCATCCCTCTCCACAAAGGAGGAGCAACTACAGACCCTAGGAGCTATCACCACATTAGCCTGATGAGTCTGATATGCAAAGCTATGGAACACATCATCATGGACCTAATAAACAAGGATATAGGGAATCTCCAAACTCTGGATCCCACACAGTTTGGTTTTGTTAAGGGTAGATCATGCCTTCTCAACCTGGTCGGCTTCTTTGAGTCAGTCACCAGAGCTGTGGATGAAGGCAAGGTGGTTCTTATGGCCTACCTTGATCTGGCCTTTGATACCATTCCCCACTCAGGAATCATAGAAAAACTCACTAAGCTAGGCATAAACCCCTATATCACTAGGTGGGTTGCAAACTGGCTCACAGATAGAACCCACAGTGTGAAAGTAGCTGACACAAGTCAGACTGCCAACCAGTCACCAGTGGAGTCCCACAGGGTTTGGTCCTGGATCCTCTCCTGTTTGGTATCTACTTCTCTGAACTCCTGGCCAACATGAAGGGACTCTGGCTGACAAAGATCACAGACAATTGCAAGTCAGGAGCTATTATTAACTCCCCAAATGATGTTGACATCCTGCAGAAAGGCCTCACTGAGGCAAACGACTGGTGTCAGAACCATGGCCTTAAGCTCAATGCCAAAAAATGTGTCATAATCCCCTTTGAGAAAAACTCAGTTCCCTTGCATTACCACATCGATGGTAGTCCACTGAACACAGAAGGTGTTATAAGAGATCTGGGAACACAGGTTGACAGCAACCACTCTTTTGACAACCACATTGCCACTGTGGTCATAAAGTCCTTCTATGTGGCACATCTTATTACTGAGGGTTTTGCATCCAGGAAGCAAGAGGTCATTGTCTCTCTCTACTCTTCCCTCATTAGGCCAGTCATCGAATACAATGCCCCATTTGGCATGCACCTCATTAGACACCTGCAGCAATTGGAGGGGTTGCAAAAATACCTCACAAAGATGATCCTAGACCTTAAACAGTTGTCCTATATGGACAGACTCAAAAAACTCCAACTATTTTCTGTCTCATATTGCCTACTTAGCGGCGATCTCTGCTTGTCTTACAAACCCATGTCTGATCCAGCTCTGTTAGAAATGCTACATCTAAAGAAATCCCAATCCCTCTGAACCACACGCTCCAGAGACCTCAACATTATTACCACAATCAACAGAACATGCTGGAGGCACAGGTTCATAACCCAGAGACTCCCCATGCTATGGAAAAGACTTCCCATACATGTCAAACAGATCACTTCACTGGCCTCTTCAAGAGAAATGGATAGGAAATAGAAAATTCACCCAGGGATCACTCCAGTGGCTCTACTCGACAGAGGCACTGTGAACTAATGTTGGACGGCATGATGCCAGGGTAATCCTATGGGCTAGGCTTGTAAAGGCTCCAGAGCCATTAGCCTAGTACACAGCTATGAACCTATGAACCTATGAAGATACTGAAGATATGAAAATATTTTGCAATGACATTTTGAAAGAGGACCTATTTACAAAAATGATTTTGTTAGGAATAAGGATCTGTTTGGGGGGATGTCACACTGCCAGCCCAGCTATCTGGAATTTAGTAAATAATTCTATGTCATTTGTGAATATTGATATGATGTATACAGAATTGTATGTTATGTACTGAACTTCAAGAATATAACCACAATAACCCTGTTGGAACATAGGAGATTAACTTGCAAAACTTAAGAATAATTGAGGTTAAGTTACTTTATAGCTGGGCCATAAATAAGAGAAGCTATCTGTCAGTTTCAGTGTAGCAGACACACTGTCTAGAGCTAGGAGTTTTTGCATTGTCTTGAAAGAGAAGTAATTACTAGGTTTAAAATGCAAAAGTGTTTTATTGTTTTACGACTTCCAAGATCTGCAAATATCTGGGAGAGATGTATTTTTCACACAGCAATGTTAAATTCTGTTAGTTTATGTTTTAGCCTGGGAACTGGAGTCAGGTGACAAAAAAATATATCATCCAAGTTAACACAGCAGTAATATTTTATATTAATTTAAGAACTTCCTCAGAGAGAGACTGTGCATTTTTATTTTGTCTTGGACCTAGGAAGAACATCCACTCATCATAACCATCTAAACTTGCCTTGCTGTCAGTAAGTTCTTAGGCACAGTAACTCTTTTTAGACTCAGATAGGAATATAGTAAAGATTAGTTTAGATGTTTTCTTTATTTATTTGAGACTGTCCTGCAATGTTGTTTTAAATACTTCCTGTGATTTTGAACTCTGAAGTTACTAAGTATTGCCTTGTTCTTTTATTATTTATTATTAAATACATTTAAACCCATCTTTGTGGCTGATATTTGTGAGAAATATTTAAGCTCTTAGAATACTTGCATATGTATTTGGTGACATTGTATAGGCTGCTCCTAAATAGCCTTGCAAGTCTTGGTCAGACTACCATTTGGATAATAGCAACATTACACAGTAGGATTTGGACACCCTTTGTTAAGGACCTTAAAAGTAGCTAATAAGTAGTGGTTGGTGGCAGTGGAAACTACCTTATAGTCTGGGCAGAAGGGGCACAGCTAATAAACCTATGCCAGCCTTCCCCAGGTGCGTGTGTGTGTGTGTGTGTGTGTGTGTGTGTGTGTGTGTGTGTGTGTGTGTGTGTGTGTGTGTATATAAATCAAATCTCAAAGTGTGTGTATAAGATACTTGGGCAGGGACACGAAGCACTGGTTGGACAGGGAGGGTGCCGGAGGTCTTACCTTGGCCACTCAACTGAGATCTCAACTCTATAGCTGTGCCAGTGGGGAGTCTTATTGGGGATCTGGAGAAAGAGGGAGAAATCATTCCCAGACTGACTGTTGTCTCTATGTGCTCTTAAGGGAAATTGCATTTTACTGTGTGTGTACTTGTCATCCTCCCAGTGTGTATATCCCCTAGCTGTTGCCAGTGGTGAGGACTGAGGCTCTTTGATTACTGGGCCAGTGCAGGGGTGTCACAGACTGTACCTCAACTATTGGAAAAAGTTACAGAAAGAACTATTGACTTGTGTTTAATTAGAACTGCTATATAAATTATATTAGAAAAGAGGTTGTATAAAATAGAATTTAAAGGAGAACAGAAAATGATAAAGTCATGTGCTTAACATGCTTTGCATTATATTAGATTTCAGCAATAAAGAAGTTTAATGAAGGCACATTGATAAGTAAAATAAAGAGAAGGGTCTATATTAGATGATCAAACTTTCAAAAGTTCAACTGTCATATGGTTGACACCATATGATGGAATTTTTGAAAAACGGAGATCTCCATACAGAGCGGAATGGGAAGATGTCCCTTTTCTGCACTGTAGTGCGATCTCAAAGTTGGTATATTTAAAGAGCACGGGGTATGGCTGCATAAAATGTTCAGGTAGGTTATTTGCATAGTTTATTTTTTTTATTAGATTTTCAAAATTTTTAAAAGTTTGATCATATGGTGTCAGCCATATGACAATCGAACTTTTGAAAGTTCGATTATCTAATATAGACCATAAAGAGAAGCCAGTACACATAAAAGTGGTAAGTTATAATGCAAAGGAAGTAAAGACAATTTAAGAAGAGATGATGCATATATATGATATATTTGGAAAAAAGATGAGTAGATGTGGAACAGGTTTAGATAATATAAATAAAAAAAGAATAGAATGACACAATTTTATTTTAGAAATTTTATGTCCTAACATATTGGAAATTGTCAGAAGAAGGGATGAAGTATTTGAAAAAAATGAAAAATGATTAAAAAAATAAGGTGAGAGAGACTATAGTGACAATCCATAAAACAGATATGTGTTAAAGGTGATTTGGAGTAAAATGTTGTGGAGAAAGGGTGTCTGGATGACATTCAGGCACATGCTCTGTACTATGTAATGCTAGCATAGCATTTGGCTAAACTCACAAACCTGTTGCATGCAGTTCAGAGATACTCTCAGCCATCAGGCATAGGATAATATGAAACTGCTGACAGCACATCATTCATGGTATATGGTGGAGATGTAAAAGAGACAATACCCTAAATATATGAATACACACATTTCAGGAAACAAACAGTTCATACCAGAGTGAGAAGTGAAAAGTACTACTTAAAAAAATCAGGACTAGTGTCCTGTATCCTGTAATGTAGTTTTGTTTCAGATACTGAAAAATAATAGAATAAATGTGTTACTGTATACACAGGTGACACTGTATAGGGTTTCTGGTTGACAAAATACCTACCCATATGTGCTCACCAATCTATAGTTTTAACATTGTCTGTTCTGTTGTGAAAGAGATAAAAAATCGGATTGCTCAAGGCCAGTAATCACTTCTTTGAAGATGCCTTCCTTTCCTCAATGTTACACAACTGTGGAGTGTATATATATATATATATATATATATATATATATATATATATATATATATATATAGGTCTACTTCAGATCATGAAACCTCATATAATTGAAGACCACATCATCGAGGTGACACTATCAAAAACCCATTTCAGCGAACCACTGCAGCAAAGAAGATTTTCTCAGGGTAAGTAACCACTCATCCAAAACATAACAAAACCTAAACAGCACCATCCCTAACCCACCCACGTGGGGGGGCTATGCCCCCCACACACCCCTAACTGAATATACCAACACTGAGATCGCACTACAGTTGGGAAAAGGACAAATTTTACCTTGTTGGACAACAGGTTACTTACCCTGAGAAGATCTTTGTTGCTGCGGTGGTTGGTTGAAATGGGTTTTCAGTATTGTCGTCCCGACAATGTGGTCTTTGATTGTATGGAGTTTCAATGATCTGAAGGGGACCCATATCTGTATCTTTGGTTCACTTCAGAATCTCGAAATTCCAAAACATCAAATTTCATATGATTGAGACCATATGACCGATGTTTCGGAATATCAAAATTCCGAAACAAATCCAAAAAAAAAAACAACAATTGAAATGTTTCTGCAAGCCCCCCTGCACCCCCCCCGGAGTGCTGCACCCCCATGCCCCCGCTAATTAAATATTCCAGCTCCGAGATCACACTACAGCGAGGAAAAGGGAAATCTCCCATTCTGCGCTGTATGCAGATCTCCGTTCACAATGTCGGGATTCCGAAAGTTTGATCATATGGTCTTGGCAATATGAAATTCAATATTTCAGGATTTCGGCATTGTGAAGTGTTCCCAACAATAGATATAGATATCGCTATATATAAATATACATGTATATATATATATATATATATATATATATATATATATATATATATATATATATATATACTTGAAGGCTGCAGAGGGCTTGCCTATGCAAAAAAAAATATGTTAAGGCAAGTTTCAAGCCTTTGCACTAAGGCATTTGTAGTGAAAGCACTAGAGTTTTGTAGCATAAGCTTGTCAAAATCCATGAAATAGTACTGAAGATATTAGTCTAGGTGTACATGTGTAGAATATACTGTTACATAAATATGCCTCTATATACATATGTATATGTGAATGTACTTTGAAACATCAGAAAACAGAAATGTTGAATGGCTAAACTTCAGTCCTGTAAGACTGAAACTCAAAACAATGAAAAAATAAAACACTTATGTTTTTTGCAGGGGCAAACCCCCCTTCTCCCCCTGCTAATTATAAATACAAACTCTGAGATTGATGTACAATGGGGAAAGGGCAAATTTCCTGATCACCACTGTTCACAATCTTATGGACTTAATGATGGCAGAAGAGATAAGTTTTGATCACTTCTGCCAGCATAAAAGTCATTTGACATTATGAATGTTCAATTGTTTGTATGATTTCCACACATATATATATATATATATATATATATATATATATATATATATATATATATATATATATATATATATATATAGATATCTGCACAAGGTTGACATACACTCCTGTAAAATGTTTAATATTTTTAACAGTTCTCTACAATTTTTAGTTACAACTGAGTATAAACTGCAGAACTATGTAGCCATGGGAACCATATCTTGCTAACTGTGTCCACAATACAGTTGATCCCTGGCACAGGCACATGATGTGTGTCCAGTAATGACATGCAAATGCTGGCCCTGCGCTGACATAAGGAATGAGGTGTGCAGATGAACCTGTCCCTCTGCGTACTACACTTCTTAGTGACAGATAACTCCCTAAAGGTCATTGTCCCCTAAGCCACAACAAGCACTAAAGTGCACGTGCTGAATCATTGTGGGCCCCATAGTCCACACCACTGGGAATGGTCAGTCACACCAAACTGAAATACAGTTGTGTCTCTTACAGAGGTGAGGTCATTGCATGGTCTTTATCTGGAGACACAAGTCAGGCCCTGTTTGAGTTAATGATATATCACAAATAGACTGAGCCTCAATATACCAGATGTGTGACACAGATATGTGGCATGGCTAGGTGGGCATGAAGACCATGGGCAGGGCTCATTTTGATAGGTCATTACTATCAGTGGATCCTCTAAATGGTATATTGGCAAGAAAGTACAGCCTATCATCCACAGTCGTGGCCCACAAGAATAGACCAGCATTTGTCTGTCTGGCTGTCTACTGTTTAAATATATTCCTGACACATGACACCTTCTGATATATGACCTGAGGTCTACTTGTCCACAACAGCAGTGCTGTACTTGCTGGACACTAGGGCAAGTGGCAGACGTACACTACACAAAAAATCCAAAGACCTGAGTACTGCAGATGTATGTGTGATGCTCCATTGCTTCCAGTACCTGCAGTGATCACTAGGAAGGTGACCACTGTGTAGGTGTGCCCTAGAAGTGCACAAGAAGTTCACCATATCCATAGCATGCCAGTTCTCTCAACTTACAGAATAACTGTGGAATGTGTACAAGTTTTATAGCTATGCTACAGTACATCTGTGTACAGCCCTAGCACTGAGGATGTGTCTGACAACATGTGTATGGGATAAAAGTCCACCTGCCAAATGGCATGCATACATTCAACTTTATTGTTATTCAAATCTACACTACAGTGTAGCGGAAGGAAATTGCGTTGCTTCATTCTCAGTAAAAGGACATACATACAGAAAATATTTTAGTAAAAAAAGAGTAATTTGATATCACAAAAACATATATAAACAGAAAGATATAGATATTGCACACTGTATATTGCACTCTCTTGAATTTCTTGTATAAGGGTGCGGGTGAAGAACAGACAGTTAGAATTGCACATTAAAATATTGACTATCTATATTGTACTCGTATGAACTGTGTAAAATTAGTAAACATGCTGAGCCTGTAATGTGTACTATTCCTGCTCAGGCAGCTATATACATGCCTAAGTGATGGGGGGGAGATAAAGGAGCTGACTTTCTTCTGCTTCATCTATTAAAAGCCTTTAACAGTCTAATGACCAAGGGAAAAAACTGTTGTTCAGCCTGGAAGTCATGCAGTGCATGCTTCTGTATCTTCTACCCAAGGACAGGTGGGAGAACATGCCATTTGCAGGATGGGGTAAGGTCATTGGTTATCTTTCTGGCGCTTCCTATGCAGTGAGTCTCATGCAAGTGTTCCAAGGGTGTAAGTAAAGCATCAATGATTTTCTCCACTGCCCTTACAACTCACCTGGGAGCTCTACTGTCAGAGGGATTACAGTTCCCATACCAGACTATGATGTTGTTGGTGTGGACGCTCTCAATGGTACCCCTACAGAATGTGTGGAGGATGGACTGTGACAAGCTTTTCCCAGTTTCCTTAAGAACTGCAACCGTTGCTATGCTTTTTTTGACAGTGCAGTTAGTGTGCTGTGACCAGAACAAGTCCTCTGAGATGTGTTTTCCCAGAAAATTGTGCTGCTGACCTTTTCCACTAACACCCCTTTTTATCTCTAGAGGTTTGTATACTTTCTGACACCTTCTGAAGTCCACAATCAGTTCTTTGTATCTGGATTCCATTGTGTATTCCATTGTGGGTAAGCGAGTACCGCTGTGTGTATAGCTGCAGCACTGCAGGTTGCTGTGGGAGTGTGCCCTTCACAAGTTAAGTATTCCATAGTGGGTAAGGGAGCACTGCTGTGCATATTGCTGTAGCACTGCAGATTGCTGCAGGAGTGTGCCCTTCATAATGTGGCTCACTAAGCAGTACTGGGGATTACCATTCTGTCTATGAATCACATTCAGGTGTGTCTCTGGAACATATTTACTCGGTTCTTTGGATTTTCTCTGCAGTATATGTCTGCTAGCTGCTTGCTCAAGGAAATGTTTGAACTCATCTTTATAGATTATAATGGAGTTAGACATTTTCGGGATATGATGATAAATAAAATGGGTTGTAAAAAATTAAAAATTAGGAATATGTTTGTGATTTATAATAGACAATATGACAGCATTGGGCCAGATTCATGAAAGCTTACACTAAGTGTATATTACGTGTAACCAATCTGTATTTAAGAACATTCCTACCACATGTTTTGTTCTGTCTATTCACTCAGAAAAAAATATACTAAGTGTACACGTAGTCTACACTTTATGGTAACCTCTATGAATTCTTCGCAATATTTAAGGTTACAAGAAAATCAGTAGGAAATCTATAATTAGGAGGAAGAAGGTGGGAGTTCTGCTTGTGTTTTCTGTTCACTCAGAACAGTGGGCACACAGTGTGTACTTTGTGAAGCCATTTATGAATACAGCCAATACTGTATTGCCTTGGGCAGGTACGGCAGTAAACATGTGCTAATGTTCTACATGCTCTAAATGGGATATAAAAAGACCATTAGCAATAACAAAAATGAAATTAAGAAAAGGATAAGTAGAGGTAAGATTGCAAGCTTCCTGAATTTTAACTTTCCTCTTCAATAATTTGTGATTATTTACTCCTTTTGATAAGTGCCTTGAGGTCTTTAACATCTGCGTAAGGAAACACCTAGACAGAAAGATGGGACCTCACTTTAATGTCTTCCAAAGGATTGCACCTCAAAACTGCAACAGCTCTCAAGTTGTGTTTAATGGTGACAGAACTGGTATATGAATACAAGCATCTTATGTAAGAATAGAACCCACACCCTGCTAATCTTCCCAACATCAAAGGTGAATGTGCAACCTGCTGTACCACTGACACTACTAATACTATAGTTTATTAGGATATACTATGTAAATCAGGAAAAACTGTAACCCAGCTAGTGCACACATTTTCATCGCAAGCAGAATTTCTGTCTTCAACAAAGCATGTTCACATTATTCAGTCTTTTTTTAAACATAATAAGTACTGTGCAAAATGAGAGCTTTTCCATTGGTTGTTCTGTACCAGCAGCTGTAATACGATACATAACAATCTAAAGCCAGGGTTACCAGCAAGTCAGTGTGGAGTATATGAGAGGATATTTGAGTGGACAGAACAACTGACATGCAACATTGTGATTGTAGTACAAACTGAGGCAGCATGACAACAGTAAACACATGGATTACACAAGAATGAAGGCTATGTTGACAACAAATACAGAAAGCGACCTCAAGTTTTGTTATTCAACAACACAAACATTAGTAATAGTCACAGGATGTGCATTAAAAGTGAGTAATAAAGTATAAAAAGCAGAATAAGGGGGTATGGAGATGTAGTGCAATACACAGTAACAATATAAGTATGCTACTACTCCACTGTAAAGTCAGTAAGATTCTAAGGGGTACACTTTGTGCACTGCTACACAGATTGCCCTACTAGGGACATAAGACAGAAGATGTGCAGAAATGGTTGCAAAAATCTTACAGGGCCTGTTTTAGAAGCAATATGAAGCAAGGCTAAAGAAGAAACACTATGAAAATATATATCACTGAGTAATAAATTATTCAGCAATACACATCTACTTACATGAAGCAAGGACAAATGCAATGACTTGGCATTCCAAAAAGGGTTTTGAAAATTGCATTGGTAGAGGTAGATTAAACAAAAAAACAGGAACCAAATGGGGCAAAGAAGACTGCAGAGGAATTTCAGCAACAGTAAACCTTGCAAATGCTTATTAGTTTTCTCAACACAGCTTCAGTTCACCTGAGCAACTTTCCAGGGTGAATAAATGGTTAAAGAAAATGACAAACCACTGGACAGCTGGATCTGATGACATATAACCAAAGTTTCTTTAAGCATTTATGGTTGGGACACATTCTCCATATAATTATTGTTATTATTTTTTGTTATGATTTCAAGTGTTTCTCTTGAATTACAGAAAGCTACCAACATTATTCCCTTTCACAAGAATGTCACAAAGATACAGTCGCATAGACCAGTTTTAGCTCATTTGTTGCTCTTTCATAGAAAATAACTGAAAAGATGTGGCAGTGCAGGTTGAACACATTCCCTAATTTTACAAACTAACCCAAAGCACATTTTATCATTTTACAATGGCTCACAGTAGAAACATTGCTGTGCTGTCCTTAAACATAGTACTAAAGGTCATGGACCTTTCGAAAGCATTTCATTCAGTGTAACCTGACAATCTTCTCAGTGAGTTAGCAGTATTTGATCTTAACCAGCAATAATTAAATTGATTTGCTAGTTATGTAAATTACAGATCATTTAGAGTAACAGTCACTCCTCCATCAATTTTGTCCTTTTGTCCCTTCTCTTTACTTGGTTCCTTATCTTATTCGCATTCTGCCTACTAAATACAAACCAAATTCTTTATGCTCATAACATTTATCTTATGCTCTTCTCTCAAGGACCTTTGTGATATCACCTTAGCCCTTTTAAACTACCTAGCACAACAGTGGGCAGATCTGAAGAATTTAGCACTACAGATCAAACTGGATAAGACCAAAGATGAACTTTAGAAGAGATTGTGATAAAGTCAAAGGTCCGAGCTAAAAGACTACTAGGGTCACCCAGGACTCAAAGTATACAAGAAGATGTTCAAACTTAAAAATGCCTGACAGTTTGGTTAGACCTTATTGATATTCACCAACTTATCCATAAATCAGCTACTAAATAAATGCCCATATTTTTAGCACTGGGGAACTGGTTGTGGTATACAATATTTCATTCTACATACACATGTTTGGAGAAAAGACAGCAATGATCATTAATAAACATAGTAATCACAAAGTACTCATTTTGGCATGAATGGGATACTCTAGGTCTTTAAAAATGTTTCAGCAAACAAAACAGGTATACAAGCATGACAGGTGTGTTAGATGAAAGGCTCTTCAGCGGAGGCACATTTACTCTAAGCCAAAAATTGATACTCATAAAGAAAGGGGCACAAGTGTCACTGAGACACAGCCAATATATGTTACAGCCCCTTAATCAATACATGGTGGCTCTTCAAAGGATTATAGTGATTACTAGGCCAATGACCCTAAAGTTCGTTTTAAGCCTAGCCATAGTACCCAAATGTAATGGACTGGCATAAATCCCATAGGTTTTGTGTCAGGTATGTATAGCTTGGGTTTAGGTGGTTGAGTATTTACAAGTTCCCTCTTCCTGACAGAGTATAGGTGGCAGACCAAATTTACAATTCCATATCTACTGATCTAGGCTGCATTTAAATAAGTGTAGGGAAGAACATTGCTTCACATGAATGGGAAGCCTGTTTCAGATAAGGGTCAGTCTCTGACACACATACCTTCTCTCCAAAATGTCTTATTTATGTTGCAGGCAAGACTGAGGTCACTAGATCAAGTGTTTCTGATGCTATTTATTTTGTGAATGTACATCAGGCCCATTAAGGCTGGATCAGAAGATGCTTTGTAGGCCAGGCATAGATCGCCTCTTAGCAGTCTGCAGGAAACTGAGTATAAGGATAAGGTTTTGCGGCTCTCTGCGTATGATATGGTAACTACACAATGTAATCTTTTTGCGAGGAATCTCTGCAGATGCTCCATATGTCTGATCAGGTACATACCAAAGTGGACATTGTTCTCAAGGATTTGTCTAATGATAGCTGAGTGCAATGGAACAATGACATCTTTGGGCCTGGATGCCATACCCTTGCTTATAAGATGCTCAACATAGGATGATTTCTTTACTACAATGGACACATGATGGTCAAAGGCCAAGTCACTGTCTACATGTGTTCCCAAAGCCCTGATCATTGGGTCTACCATTAGGGGTGTGTTATCAATGTAGTAATTTGCAGGGGTAGCCATCTTTCCAAAAGAGTCTATTATGCCCTCCATGCAATTGAATTTTAGGCAGTGACATTGGCACAAGTTATTATTCTGTGTCAGGCCTTCTTGGAGGGTATTTGTGTCACTGGAGGATTCGATGACTGCACCTAGTTTACAATCATCTGTGAACTTAGTCAGCCAGAGGCCACTGACATTAGCCTTGACTTCAGAGAGGAGCAGCTCCATCACTGACCACTGAGGGACACCTCTGGTGATTTATCATTTAGTGGAGGCAGACTCCCCTATCCTGACTTCTTGGGTCCTATTTGTGGGTCATCTGTTTATTCAGCAGGTGACCTAGGGGATTATACCTAATTCTGTGAGCTTATCAACAATGCCCAAGCAGGATATTGTATCAAATGCCTTGGCCAGGTTGGGCAGTAAGCCTTCATTCATTGCTTTGGTGACTTTCTTGAAGAAGGCAACCAGGTTGAGAATTCATGACATAATCTTAGCAAGTCCAAACTGAGTACGAGCCAATTTCTGAAAGCTACCTATGTCATCATTTATCATATCACTGATTATTCTTTCAATGGCTTTACATATGAGACTAGTCAGGTTTCATGGATGGCCTGCCCTTGTGCAAAAGGAAAACAGTTGCACTTCTCCATTCATTTGTCCTGAAGCTTATTTAAAGGCTCTGGTTGAACAGTGATTCTGTTGAGCCTGATAGGTCATGTTTCATGCTATTAAGGAGGCATCCTGGAATATTATTTGGTCTTATGGATACAGTGCTTTTGGTACTGGAGAGAGCATTTAGGGCCTTTTCCCTAATGATAGTTGAGGGAGTTGTGCTTGGGGTATTTCTTGAAAGGTGCCTGGTGGTGAAAATGGGGTAAAAAATTGAAGTGAACTTATAGGCCAGTAGATAAGCTATACCCTCCAGCTCAGTGTAGGTGGCTCCATTACAATTAGTTCAACACATTGCTGTATATTCTTTGAGATTACAGACATTGTTGAAGAATGCCTTATGATTGTCCTTAGCATGTGAGGCTATTTTTACATCAAATTTGGCTTTGGAAGACTTAAATAGTCCCCCATGAAGTTTGATGAGGGAGTTCTTGCCAACTTTTTTCTTTTTTGTTATGCATCCTTTTTATGCTAGGATTCCACCAGGTTGGCTTGTTTTTTGAACTTGTCCTGCGCTTATTTCAAGTAGTCACCACTGCATCTATGCAACTGTATACGTGGTTGCACAGGGTCTTTCTGAAGGATTCCTCATAGGCAGTGGTATCCCCTAGGTTTGGGGGGGAGGCTTGAAATTTTCCCAGGGTGTCACTTACAAGTAGGAGGTTTACTTTGGTGTGTTGTACATGGAGAACCTCAGATGTGTCCTACTTCATGACCAATCTTGAGGTGTGGTTGTTTTTGATATAAATTGAAACATCTCCACTTTTTCTCCCTTTTTGTGCAATAGCAGGTCTAAAAGTGTGTAAATCATTATAGCCCTTTTCTCTAGGGTGAATACAGCTTGCATGGAGTGGAGTTTGTTTTTTCACCCCTGGTATTGAGCAGTATCACCTTTAGATCATCAGTGGTTGGTCTAGCTATGTTTGATGGTTTATCAGGTTGGCAATACCTAAAAACTGGCACTATGGGGGAGAACAAAGTATTAGTCACTGTTGGGTAGCCTAGAGGGGACAGGTGTAGGCCATCCCTGGCACAGCAGCATAACCTGTCAACCATATCCTCCCAGGCTGACAAACATTGTACCCCCTTGAAATGACACCAAAAAACTAAGCCAAGTATTAAAAGTCAATTATCTTCTGTTCATACTGTGGCATCATCCTTGGATAAGATAGAATGCTGCTGAATGCTAAGCACATACTGCCCTGGGACACATAGTCCAAGAGCTCCATCTCTTTTCATATAGTCATAGGAGGTAGGTCTCAAGTCATTTATGTCCACGTGGACTTTGACTGAGTAGTACTAGCATTTGCAGTTCATTGACCTGAGTGCATGCGTGATGTGGAGGATCCAGGACCCTGATAGGCACCAGGTGTAGCCCTCTCTATGCTCAGCCTGGTGAGTGGGACATCTTTATATAAAACAATAGAGTTTTCTATGGACAAGATACTGGATTGTCAGTTGTCTGCCTTATGGGCATAGATGGAACTCTTTCCCCACACACCTATGCAACCTACCTCACCATACAAATTTCAAATTTCAGCTACTCTCTCATCTTTCTTCCAAATGGGAATCCCCTTGCCACGCTCCAACTTAAACCCCCTCCCCATTCCACCTTGCACTGACTCATCCAACTACCTCTAATATTACTTCATCCACCCAAAACAATCCCTCCCCTACCAAAAACTACCTTTCTGTCTATTGTACTATACTCTCTAATCTCAAATATACTATTACCCTCTCCATGCATAATATTTTCCTAACCTTCTAATGGCTAATAGCTATATATTTTGAAATGTTGAACCTACAATTGAGTTTATAACAAAAATATTCACTTTATGTAAATGTTGAAATGTATGTATTGAATTATGTCTTTAATTTTTGTAACATTGTGACAAACCAATTCCAAATATCATGGAGCTTATCTGTAAATGTTTAATTAGCTGTATGAACTATGTCCTTTTGTAACATGTGAAATGTAACTTGCAATTATTGTGGAGCTTTTCTCCTGGGCCTCCACTGAAAACGGGCTCTTCTTGACCCAGTGGACTTCCACGGTCATCAAACTTAAATAAATAAAATAAAATAAATAAATAGATGTTGAGGCACTGTGAAATGAGGCTGACTGCGTCTTGTAGGGCGTTTCTGTAGTAGCGTGTTTTTGAGATTGGTTAGGATAGTTATCATAATTTCTGTTTATGGGAGGCCTTTGTTGTTTGGAAAGCTTACATTTAAGGGCCTTAGCACATGTAGGTATATGTGTTTGTCCTGCAGTGTGTATAGCAGGTGATATGTGTTGTTGTGTGTTTCTGACAACCTGTTTGGTAGTTGTAGGGGTTATATGTGAGAACTCCAGAGACAGTGTATACTTAAATCTCCCTCATACTGTATCAGATTTTACAAGAATTAAGTGATTATCAGAGGGCATGAGACATTTTCTATATTATCTCCGGATGTCCAAGCCTACAAATCTGGCTACAGAGTCAGGATGAAAGTCAGGATAGATGATTTCTGATATTTATATAGTGAGTTTCTGTGGGAGTGGTACCAAGACTGTATTTAAGTAAGGATGTGAATAGTGATAACCTTGTAACCACTGTATAGGGGAATTAAATGAATATATAATAGGTTTGCTAGTCTAATCTTCCAGAACAATGCTCCGCTTAGCACACATATTGTGTCAGTCAGGCAACTATGTACTCAGAAAATGTTATGGGTGTTTTTATAGGGAAAGTGAAATTCTAAGCAATTGTATCTGTACAGGACATTGCTAACTATCCCTGGTGATGAGAAGTGTCGTGCAAACACTATAACTTTATACATGTAGAGAAACTGTATAATCATTCAAAATAGCCCACTGGCCAATCACATAAACACACTTGAAGCATTCCTGTCTGACTTCCAAGTTCAGAACAGCTCAGTCTACCCTCTATTGACACTAGAGTGCCTACCTTACCTTTGTTAATGTAAAATCCTACAAGGGTGAGCCCAAAGTGCAGAAACTACAGAACAGGCAGCATATTAACCAGCAAATGCTTCATAGAAGAATAGGGCTGCAGTGCAGAAAGCCAACAGTTAAAATCAATGAAATACAGTAGCACTTTACGATAACAAAATGCAAACTTCTGCGATTAATTCTAAATAATAAACTGAATGCAACAGATTTCAGATGCATAATGGTGGACATCCGCTCAGCATAGAGTAAGGCTTAATTAATTCTTAAGGAGTTGCTATAAAAGCCATATGCCTCATGTAACTCCTCATCTCACCTACTTGAAACCTTTCAACGCAAGACAATATTTATTTATTTATCATTTGTTTAGTGGGAAATTCCGACTTGGAACAAAGCCAATTTTCAGCAGAGGCCCAGGGAAAAACACTCTACATGCATGTCTTTGTAATGTGGGAGGAAATCTACCACATAAGGAGTAGTTCTGGCCCAGAAATTGTAGTTATTGGTCGTTTGGGCAGTTTTTCCATCTCTCTCAACTTTCTGGTTTAAAAGCCTGCATTTGCACTTGTTTCCCCCTTTCCTGTAACTAATCTAGTCCAGATACAGATTTGCTGTATCCAGGACTGTTTGTAAGCTCCTGAGCCCACAAAGCCTTTCTGTGTTGGAGGGAAGCCTGCTAGCTTATCAGTGGGAGTGGTAAGCACTAGGTAACCTATTGAGTCTATATTATAACATCAAAGTCTTAAATCTTTGACTGTTAAAATATCTACCCCTATTCAGCGAATGCTTGAAATAGCAAAGCTACAGAACACCAAATATTTTCCTAGGGAAAGTATTCGGTGGGCCGTTTCTGTGGCTTCGCTATTTCCTCAACTGTGGTGCGAAGGTGATGGACTGGGTTAAGGTAAGTGTGCAAACCGACCAAGGCAAGGTGAGTGTGCGATAGTTAGGGACCTTAGGGTTAGGAAGCGGGTAAGGTGAGTGTGCGATAGTTAGGGACCTTAGGGTTAGGGAGCAGGTAAGGTGAGTGTGCAATATTTAGGGACCTTAGGGTTAGGGAGTGGGTAAGGTGAGTGTGCGATAGTTAGGGACCCTAGGGTTAGGGAGAGGGTAAGGTGAGTGTGCGTTAGTTAGGGACCTTAGGGTTAAGGTTGGGTTAAGGTGAGTGGAGAGCTAGTAGTGTATGCATGGTTTAGTGTAGGGTTCTGTGAAGAGTGTATGTGTGAATTATGTATTTTGGTGTGCTTGTGCTGTGTGTGTGTGTGTATTCTCGGAATAGCAAATTTTTTCCCTTGGAAAAAATTTGCTGTTCTGAACATTCGAGTATATCACATTTCGAGATTCCAAGGTCGAGCTAATGGTGTTCAACATTTTGGAATTTTAATAATGTGATATAGACCCAACCTATTTATCATAGGGAGTGGCTTCTGGCCCAGAAATTGTAGTTATTGGCCGTTTGGGCAATTTTTCTATCAACTTTCTGATTTAAAAGCCCGTATTTGCACTTGTTTCTTTCCTGTAACTAGTCTAGTCCAGATACAGATTCTTAGTTTTAGCACTTAAATTTGCTTATTCGTGCTCAGTACTTGTTCAGAACTTGCAGAAAATAACAAAGGTTAGGGCAAAGCACAGCTCAAAGATGATATGTCCAACGAATCCAACATTCATGAAAACTGGAGCAAGCAAAGCGTGGTTCAGTAACACGAAGCAATAGGCAAAACCAAGGAGAGTAAAAACACAGTTTAATCCCATTAGTAAAACACAGAGTTAGCGCTTTCACTTTTCGGCTTCATCAGACTCAATAAAATAAAACAAATTACAACATCTTAAATATCCCTTAAGGTGGGAAACGCTAATAGAATCAAATAGTTAACACATTAAACAAGCAATTGGTACATTGTAAAGATAGCATGGAAAACATAATAAATAACTAGAGGTAACCAGCAACACTTAGCAAAATGCAATTAAACCATAAATTGATACAAAAATAATGACAAAGCATAAAATAAGCACCTAGAATTGCACATTATAATACAACTGCATAAAATAATATGGTGCATATAATGACAAAAACATACATATAAATATAAAAAACATATAAAATATTCAAAGTATATGTGAAACATATATATATATATATGAATGATGCACCAAAACTGACTATGATATTAGGACCAGGGGCATAACTACAAAAATGACTAAAAAGAGCTGAAAAATGTGCAACTATTATATGATGTCTCAGTTATATATTTTTAGTTTCCTCATTCTCAAAAAAGGCTTTAAAGACAATTTAGAGTTCAGGCCAGGACAAACATCAGATCTAAATCTCATAATCCACACATTCTCTCTGCTCACAGTTATAGTCCTAATATCCCCTCCTCGACTGGTCACATTAATAATTTCTACAATCCTAAAGTTAAAGACATGAGTGTCATCTGTATCCAATACATGTTTGGCCAATGCATTAAGCTTAGTCTTTACTCTGATATTATATAGATGTTCACACATCCTGTCCCTCAAACACCTGTTCATCTTACCAATATAGAAAGATGAGCAGGTGTTGCAGGAAGCTAAGTACACTAAATCCCTGGACATGCAATCACCTCTAACCTTAAATTGATAGGGAACTGAAGTGACAGGGTCTATAAAGATGTGATCAAGGTTAATAAAATTGCAAAAACTGGATTTCCCACACTTCCTAGGGCCAAATGGAGTCAATGTGGGTTTATTGATGCTAATATGTTTGTCACAGAGTAGTCTCTTAATGTTGGTCTTATTCTTATATCTAAACCGTGGAACATCACCAACGACTCCTTTGATGTGTGGATCAGCCATGAAAATGTCCCAATGTGTTCTCACTATATCTTTAATAACACCAATGTCTTTAGTATAGAACATCGAAAAGGCAGGATGACTATCTGATTGATGAACAGCATCAGTAGGCAGGCCAGATGGAGTACACACCAAGTGGCTGTCTGAGAAATATGGAGCAGCTACTCCAGACCTCAACACATTGAGTTCAGTCATGCCACTCAAAATATCGGTGGTGGTATATCCCCTTGAGGTGAGTCTATGATCTAAATCAGACAAGTCATGAAGAAAACCAACCTCGGTAGGATTATACCTGGAAATCCTCATACTCTGCCCTTTGACTATGTTGTTATACACAAAACCAGGATGCATACTGTGGCGATGTAAGATCGAATTCCTATGGCAAGGTTTCCTGTAAACTCCAATGTTAATGAACCCATTGGTAAGTCTCTCAACATAAACATCAAGAAAGGGTATTCTAGTATAAGACATTTCGTAACTCAGCTTAAGATAATCAGTACAGTTATTCAAGTATGATGCAAAAACTACAAATTCCTCCTGTGAGCCTCTCCAAAGCAGGAAAAGATCATCAACGAAACGTCTATAAAAAGAGACATATTTCATAAACAATGTGTGACAAAGCATGTATCTGGATTCCCATTCGGCCATAAAAAGGTTGGCGTAGCTATTGGCACAAGAAGTGCCCATAGCTACGCCATCCAATTGAAGAAAAAATGATCCCTCAAAACAAAAAAATATTAGCATTAAGAACAATGCCCAAAAAAATAGTTATGAATTCAATTTTGTCATTACTCAAACTAGAATGTCTCTCCAAATAATTACGAATCATAGCCATACCCTCATTGTTTGGAATAATGGTGAATAAAGATTGAACATCCATCGTCACAAACAACAGGTCACAGTCACTTGATACTCCTTTCAAATGGTCATATAAGTCTATCAAAAACTTTTTAGTGTCCCTTAAAATGTATTGATTCGAATCTACAAACGGTCTCAAATGTTTTTCAATGTACAAGGAGAAGGGTTCGGATAACCACCCACCACCTGCCACAATGGGTCTGAGTGGTGGATTGAGTGGATTTTTATGAATTTTCGGTAATCCATGTATCAATGGAACAAGTGGATGAGTAACCTTAAGAAAAGAAAATAGAGACATATCAATCACTTCTCTCTCTAATAGGTCTTCTAGTATAGAATGTATCTTAATTGTATAGCTAGATATAGTATGTAAAGAAATAGATTTATAAAACTTGCAATCACTCAGCATATTCTTCATACTAGTGATGTAGTCACAGGTATTCATAACGACAATTCCCCCCCTTTATCAGCTGGTCTTATCATAATCTCAGGGTCATTTCTCAATGCTTGCAATGCTCTCCTCTCCATGTATGTCATAGGTTCATAGGTTCATAGGTTCATACTAGGCTATCTGCCCAAGGGCATTTATAAGCCTAGCCCATAGTTATGTGGCTTTCGCCACCCCTTTAGTTTGAATAAAAACTATGCCTATCATTTTTCTGTGCCTCTGTCAAGCAGTGACACTGAAGTAATCCCTGGAGTATATCTGCGATCTCCCATCCATTGGTCAAGATTCCTCTTGAACAAGGCCAGCGAGGTGCTCTGCCTCACATGTACCGGGATTTTGTTCCACAGCATAGGGAGTCTCTGGGTGATGAATCTGTCCCTCCAGCACGTTCTATTTATAACCGTGTCAAGGTTTAAGTCTCCGCCCTTGTGGTTCTGAGGGATCTAGATTTTTTGAGGTGAAGCATATTCATCAAATCTGGGTTTGACATGGCCTTATATGTCAGGCACAGGTCACCTCTGAGCAAGCGGTATGAGACTGAATAGAGCTGGAGTTCTTTCAGTTGGGCAGCATAAGACATATTTTTGAGACCCTTTATCCTTTTGGTGAGGAACTTTTGGGGCCTTTCAAGCTGCAGCAGGTGTCTGGTCAGATACATTCCGAACGGGGCATTGTATTCAATCATAGGTCTAATGAGTGATGAGTACAGGGGGACAATGACCTCCCTTGATCTAGATGTGAATCCCTTCATGATCAGGTGGGCGATATAGAAGGTTTTCCTAACTACTTTAGCAACATGAGTGTCAAACTAAAGGCTAATGTCAACTTGGGTCCCCAGATCCCTGATGACTTTTTCTGTGCTCAGTGGATTGCCACCTATATGGTAGCTAGGGGTAACCTTGTTTTTCCCGAAGGGTATGACTATGCATTTTTTGGCGTTTAACTTCAGGCCATGGCTCTGGCACCAGTTATCCATTTCTGTGAGGCCCTTCTGGAGGATATCTGTGTCAGATGTGTTTTCGACTATGGCCAGTTTGCAGTCATCTGCAAACTTTGTCAGCCATAACCCTCCTGTGTTTGCTTGTACTTCAGAAAAGTAGATGCCGAACAAGAGTGGACCCAGGACTGAGCCCTGTGGGACACCACTTGTGACAGGCTTTGAGTCTGACATGGCTCCAGCAACTCTGACCCTGTGGGTTCTGTCACTTAGCCAGTTTGCAACCCATCTTGTGATGTATGGGTTTACATTCAAGCTGATGAGTTTTTCGATGATACCTGAGTGGGGTATTGTGTCAAGGCCTTTGCCAGGTCGAGGTAGGCTGTATGGACTGCCTTTCCTCATCAATGGCCTTGGTGACTGTCTCAAAAGTCAACCAAGTTTAAGAGGCAGGATCTGCCTTTGACAAAGCCAAACTGGGTTGGATCCAAAGTCTGCAAGTTCCCTATGTCTTTATTTATGAGTTCCATTATGATCCTCTCCATGGCTTTGCAGATAAGGCTTGTCAAGCTAATGGGGCGGTAATTTCCAGGGTCTGTGGAGGCACCGCCCTTATGAAGTGGGACCACAGTCGCCACTCCTTGGGTATATCCTGAGGTGGGGCTAAGATTAAACAGCTGTCCTAACTGTGGGTTTAATTCCTCGTTGAGTTCATGAAGCACACAGCCGGGGACACCATCCGGTCCCATGGATGCTGTGTTTTTTGCCTTAGTGAGGGCAGTTTTCACATGGGCGTTAGAGATGTTTGGGGGGCTACAATCCTCTGGAATAGATATCTCTCCTTTTGGGGGGGAGGGAGAAGTTTGCACTGAACCTGTCAGCCAGTATGTTAGCAATGTGTGTAGGTTCAGTAATTTTCACATCATTTTGAACTAATTCTGAGCATATCTGGGAGTTTCCTCCTAGGTTTCTAACATAGCTAAAGAAGGCCTTATGATTCTCTTTAGAGTCCTTGGCGATTTTTCTCTCAAAATTTGCCTTGGATGATTTTATGAGAGCTCTTAGTTTTTTTACTTATAATGATCAAAGGTGTCTTACCTTTCAAGGATTTTGCTCTATCTTGTAGTAGCTTCCTCCTTTTGTTGTAGAGCTTGTTTATGGCTGGGGTCCACCAGACTGGACGCTTGCCTTTGGTACAGAGAGTTTTAGTTTTGTTTGGGATTGCCTGATCCATGCAGTCCTGTAGGTGCTGGTAGAAGGCATTTGTAAGTGATTCAGTGGTTTGAGTAATGTTTACCACTGGCTCAGGGGCCTTAAAGGAGACCACACTAGTTTTTAGAAGTGTGAAATCGGCTTTTGAGACGTTTTTCACTGTGGTCTTTTGTTTCAGGTGGGGCGGGATGAGGACCTCCAGCGAGATTAGTTTATGATCTGATCTCACCAGTGAGGGTATACTTCGGTGTTGAACATTTTGATCCCATGTTCGTGATGATGAGATCAAGTATGTTTTCTCCTCTTGTGAGGATGGTGACTAGTTGTTCCATGGCATTTGAGTTTATGAACTCCAGGAATCTTTGGGTTAGAGTGTTCGGGCTTGAGTAGTCTTCCCAGTCTATATTAGGGTAGTTGAAGTCACCTAGTATGATGGTGTTTGGAGATACATTTATCCCCTCCAATGTTTTCAGGAAGGCCATGTGAGGTTCCTGAGTTTGAGAGGGTGGCCTGTAACATGCTACAAATTGCAGAGCAGTCTTGCCTATGGTTAATTGCACCTGGATGGTCTCCGATGCATCGTGCGTTGCCACCAACCTTGAGGTGTGGGTGTCCTTTATGAATATGGACACCCTCCTTTCTTGGTGTTGTCCGGATTTTGGGGCGGAACGCATGATATGAGGTGAAACCTGTTAGTGCTGGGGTGCTCTCAGGAGCCTTGAACCAGGTTTCTGTCACAGCACAGACATCGATGTTCTCCATATTGAGAAGGGCCTCGAGTGCGTGCATCTTGAAATTGAGACTTCTGGCATTGAGCAGCATTACCCTTAGTTTTTTTCCTTTTTAGTGTTCTAGGGTGGTAGGTTTAGAATTTGAGCCTTGCCTAAAAAGGCACTATCCGGGTGGCAAGAGCCTTTGCCAATATCCGAAGCCCAGGGTGACAGGTGCAAGCCGTCCCTTGCGAAGCAGCGTGGCTTGTCCAGCATGTCATCCCAGGCAGACAGACATTGGATCCCCTTTGAATGACACCAGAATTTAAGCCAATTATTAAAGCTGATCATCTTATCACTGTATTGTGGCATCATTCTAGGTGAAGGTAGGATACTGCTCAAGGTCAGGGTCATACCTGCCTGGGCTACATAATCAGAGAGCTCCTCAATGTCTCTTTTCATGTAGTCCAAGGAGGTACGTCTCAGGTCGTTGACACCAGCGTGGACAATGACTGAGTCGTACTTGTACCTGCTGTTGAGAGACCTGAGTGCTTGCGTTATGTGGCGGATTCTAGCGCCCGACAGGCAGCTTACTGTGACCTTCTCCTTACTCAGGCTGGTGAGCGGGACGTCAGTGTGTCTGACTATGGAATCACCAATGACAAGTGTGTCTGGCATTTTGTTTGGCCTTAAGGGCTGTGACTGTTTGACACTCTGACTGTGTGGTCTATGTGTTGCATGTGTTGGGTCGTGAGGTGGTAGTTGTCAGATTATCTTTCTTTCTATACCTAACATCTCTAGTTTTATATAAATCATCTTCTACCATTCTACTAAAAGCTTCCAATAGTGGATGAGTAGGGGGGAGTATAAATGCTAGGTCTCCTGAAGATACTGCCTGAGGGGGTAGTTCTGATATTACTATGAAAATGTAGCTTCAAAGATAAATTACGAACATAAAGCTTGAAGTCACGTAAAGATTCCTCAAACATACTGTATGTAGTCGGAATAAAAGATAAACCCTTTGATAGAAGAGATATTTCACCAGTAGTCAGACTTCTAGAGGAGATGTTGAAAACTAAGTTTTCCCTTTCTCCTCCCACATTTTCTTTATATTCCTGTTCCTGTCGACTGACAGTTTTCTTTTCTGTCTCCCTTTACTCTCTGATCTCCCTCTCCCTTCCCTCTGTTCGTATCTGATGGGAAAAGGGTGCAACTTATCAAAGATAGGGGAAGAAACAGTGCAACTGGTAGTAGCACCACCAGAAACAACAAGAGGCCTAGTAGTTTTGCTCCTAACAACAGGTTCCAACACAGGAGGAATGTGAGCAGTGGTTTCAGAAGTAGGAGCTGCATCCAACACAGTTAAAGTGGTATCAATAACAGAATTAGAAGTGCCTGTTGAAACAACAGAACAACCATTCATATTACAAGTAGACGCATGCACAGATGTAACAGAGCTACCATTCATATTAATATTGGCATCACCATCTATATTCTGAGGAGCATTAATATTAACATCCTGTCTACTAGTAAGTCCAGGAATAACAGGTCTACTATCAGTAGTCAAAACCCGCTCAGTGTCGAAATGGCGTTTAGAAGTCCTCATGGTTTTAACAGAGTTGTTAGAAAAATCATTATTATTAAAAGTCACTCTGTCGTTGCGCGGCCAAGTGAAGATATGGCCCTGTCGAAAGTCCAAAATGTCTCTGTGTAATTTGTGTTTCTTCTGGTCAAGCAACCTTCTTTCATATTGATTAACATTGTCCAGCAAATTATTTACATGAGTGTCAATAAGACTATTCGGAAAATGTTTAGACAGCCATTCTTGTTTCTTACTAATATTAGATCTAAGTTCGTCTTCAATGGGTCCAAAATACTCATTCAATAGTCGCATGTAGCTTAAGCTTACCTCGATATTGAGTTGTTGCCATCAAAACAACAACTCTGGATGACAATTCCCAGTCATCGGCATCTTTAGTATCCTTAAGCCTCTTGGAATGATCTTTCGTTGTAGGCACACATCAAAGTGTAATCTCTGCATCTGCATCCTTTTCAGTTTAAAGAAATCTTGTTCCATGTCTTCCAAAGCAACACGTAGTTCTTCACGATCCACAAGACTAACATCATCATCGATCGACTCGCTTGGTTCTTGATAGAGTGCTAAACGATTAACACGTTCACGTAAGCACTCAGAAAATCTATCGGTAGCTGAGGTCATAGCGCCAGTCAAGTTCACCGGAACATCAGTAGAAGAATTGTTAGTGATGTTACGTTTCAGAGTATACTGTAGTTCAATTTGTTCAGATACTGTATTTGCCATGCCCCTGCTACAGTACGAACAGCAACCAAATGAATAAGCAAATAAAAGTATATAGCAGGGTGAACGCCCTATCCAAACAGCAGCAACAAATAAATAGCAGAAAATAACAAAGGTTAGGGCGAAGCACAACTCACAGATAATATGTCCAACGAATCCAACATTCATGAAAACTGGAGCAAGCAAAGCGTGGTTCAGTAACACGAAGCAATAGGCAAAACCAAGGAGAGTAAAAACACAGTTTAATCCCAGTAGTAAAACACAGAGTTAGCGCTTTCACCTTTCGGCTTCATCAGACTCAATAAAATAAAACAAATTACAACATCTTAAATATCCCTTAAGGCGGGAAACGCTAATAGAATCAAATAGTTAACACATTAAACAAGCAATTGGTACATTGTAAAGATAGCATGGAAAACATAATAAATAACTAGAGGTAACCAGCAACACTTAGCAAAATGCAATTAAACCATAAATTGATACAAAAATAATAACAAAGCATAAAATAAGCACCTAGAATTGCACATTATAATACAACTGCATAAAATAATATGGTGCATATAATGACAAAAACATACATATAAATATAAAAAACATATAAAATATTCAAAGTATATGTGAAACATATATATATATATATATATATATATATATATATATATATATATGAATGATGCACCAAAACTGACTATGATATTAGGACCAGGGGCATAACTACAAAAATGACTAAAAAGAGCTGAAAAATGTGCAACTATTATATGATGTCTCAGTTATATATTTTTAGTTTCCTCATTCTCAAAAAAGGCTTTAAAGACAATTTAGAGTTCAGGCCAGGACAAACATCAGATCTAAATCTCATAATCCACACATTCTCTCTGCTCTCAGTTATAGTCCTAATAACCCCTCCTCGACTGGTCACATTAATAATTTCTACAATCCTATAGTTAAAGACAGGAGTGTCATCTGTATCCAATACATGTTTGGCCAATGCATTAAGCTTATTCTTTACTCTGATATTATATAGATGTTCACGCATCCTGTCCCTTTCGTCTTACCAATATAGAAAGATGAGCAGGCGTTGCAGGAAGCTAAGTACACTAAATCCCTGGACATGCAATCACCTCTAACCTTAAATTGATAGGGAACTGAAGTGACAGGGTCTATAAAGATGTGATCAAGGTTAATAAAATTGCAAAAATTGCATTTCCCACACTTCCTAGTGCCAAATGGAGTCAATGTGGGTTTATTAATGCTAATATGTTTGTCACAGAGTAGTCTCTTAATGTTGCTCTTATTCTTATATCTAAACCGTGGAACATCACCAACGACTCCTTTGATGTGTGGATCAACCATGAGAATGTCCCAATGTGTTCTCACTATATCTTTAATAACACCAATGTCTTTAGTATAGAACATCGAAAAGGCAGGATGACTATCTGATTGATGAACAGCATCAGTAGGCAGGCCAGATGGAGTACACACCAAGTGGCTGTCTGAGAAATATGGAGCAGCTACCCCAGACCTCAACACATTGAGTTCAGTCATGCCACTCAAAATATCGGTGATGGTATATCCCCTTGAGGTGAGTCTATGAGACTACTCTGTGACAAATATATTAGCATCAATAAACCCACATTGACTCCATTTGGCACTAGGAAGTGTGGGAAATGCAATTTTTGCAATTTTATTAACCTTGATCACATCTTTATAGACCCTGTCACTTCAGTTCCCTATCAATTTAAGGTTAGAGGTGATTGCATGTCTAGGGATTTAGTGTACTTAGCTTCCTGCAACGCCTGCTCATCTTTCTATATTGGTAAGATGAACAGGTGTTTGAGGGACAGGATGCGTGAACATCTATATAATATCAGAGTAAAGACTAAGCTTAATGCATTGGCCAAACATGTATTGGATACAGATGACACTCATGTCTTTAACTTTAGGATTGAAGAAATTATTAATGTGACCAGTCGAGGAGGGGATATTAGGACTTTAACTGAGAGCAGAGAGAATGTCTGGATTATGAGATTTAGATCTGATGTTTGTCCTGGCCTGAACTCTAAATTGTCTTTAAAGCCTTTTTTGAGAATGAGGAAACTAAAAATATATAACTGAGACATCATATAATAGTTGCACATTTTTCAGCTCTTTTTAGTCATTTTTGTAGTTATGCCCTGGTCCTAATATCATAGTCAGTTTTGGTGCATCATTCATATATATATATATATATATATATATATATATATATATATATGTTTCACATATACTTTGAATATTTTATATGTTTTTTATATTTATATGTATGTTTTTGTCAATATATGCACCATATTATTTTATGCAGTTGTATTATAATGTGCAATTCTAGGTGCTTATTTTATGCTTTGTTATTATTTTTGTATCAATTTATGGTTTAATTGCATTTTGCTAAGTGTTGCTGGTTACCTCTAGTTATTTATTATGTTTTCCATGCTATCTTTACAATGTACCAATTGCTTGTTTAATGTGTTAACTATTTGATTCTATTAGCGTTTCCCGCCTTAAGGGATATTTAAGATGTTGTAATTTGTTTTATTTTATTGAGTCTGATGAAGCCGAAAGGTGAAAGCGCTAACTCTGTGTTTTACTACTGGGATTAAACTGTGTTTTTACTCTCCTTGGTTTTGCCTATTGCTTCATGTTACTGAACCACGCTTTGCTTGCTCCAGTTTTCATGAATGTTGGATTCGTTGGACATATCATCTGTGAGCTGTGCTTCGCCCTAACCTTTGTTATTTTCTGCTATTTATTTGTTGCTGCTGTTTGGATATGGCGTTCACCCTGCTATATACTTTTATTTGCTTATTCATTTGGTTGCTGTTCGTATTGTAGCAGGGGCATGGCAGATACAGTATCTGAACAAATTGAACTACCGTATACTCTGAAACGTAACATCACTAACAATTCTTCTACTGATGTTCCAGTGAACTTGACCAGCGCTATGACCTCAGCTACCGATAGATTTTCTGAGTGCTTACGTGAACGTGTTAATCCTTTAGCACTCTATCAAGAACCAAGCGAGTCCATCGATGATGACGTTAGTCTTGTGGATCGTGAAGAACTATGTGTTGCTTTGGAAGACATGGAACAAGATTTCTTTAAACTGAAAAGGATGCAGATGCAGAGATTACACTTTGATGTGTGCCTACAACGAAAGATCATTCCAAGAGGCTTAAGGATACTAAAGATGCTGACGACTGGGACTAGTCATCTAGAGTTGTTGTTTCGATGGCAACAACTCAATATCGAGGTAAGCTTAAGCTGCATGCGACTATTGAATGAGTATTTTGGACCCATTGAAGACAAACTTAGATCTAATATTAGTAAGAAACAAGAATGGCTGTCTAAACATTTTCCGAATAGTCTTATTGACACTCATGTAAATAATTTGCTGGACAATGTTAATCAATATGAAAGAAGGTTGCTTGACCAGAAGAAACACAAATTACACAGAGACATTTTGGACTTTCGACAGGGCCATATCTTCACTTGGCCGCGCAACGACAGAGTGACTTTTAATAATAATGATTTTTCTAACAACTCTGTTAACACCATGAGGGCTTCTAAACGCCATTTTGACACTGAGCGGGTTTTGACTACTGATAGTAGACCTGTTATTCCTGGACTTACTAGTAGACAGGATGTTAATATTAATGCTCCTCAGAATATAGATGGTGATGCCAATATTAATATGAATGGTAGCTCTGTTACATCTGTGCATGCGTCTACTTGTAATATGAATGGTTGTTCTGTTGTTTCAACTGGCACTTCTAATTCTGTTATTGATACCACGTTAACTGTGTTGGATGCAGCTCCTACTTCTGAAACCACTGCTCACATTCCTCCTGTGTTGGAACCTGTTGTTAGGAGCAAAACTACTAGGCCTCTTGTTGTTTCTGGTGGTGCTACTACCAGTTGCACTGTTTCTTCCCCTATCTTTGATAAGTTGCACCCTTTTCCCATCAGATACGAACAGAGGGAAGGGAGAGGGAGATCAGAGAGTACAGGGAGACAGAAAAGAAAACTGTCAGTCGACAGGAACAGGAATATAAAGAAAATGTGGGAGGAGAAAGGGAAAACTTAGTTTTCAACATCTCCTCTAGAAGTCTGACTACTGGTGAAATATTTCTTCTATCAAAGGGTTTATCTTTTATTCCGACTACATACAGTATGTTTGAGGAATCTTTACGTGACTTCAAGCTTTATGTTCGTAATTTATCTTTGAAGCTACATTTTCATAGTAATATCAGAACTACCCCCTCAGGCAGTATCTTCAGGAGACCTAGCATTTATACTCCCCCTACTCATCCACTATTGGAAGCTTTTAGTAGAATGGTAGAAGATGATTTATATAAAACTAGAGATGTTAGGTATAGAAAGAAAGATAATCTGACATACATGGAGAGGAGAGCATTGCAAGCATTGAGAAATGACCCTGAGATTATGATAAGACCAGCTGATAAAGGGGGGGGGATTGTCGTTATGAATACCTGTGACTACATCACTAGTATGAAGAATATGCTGAGTGATTGCAAGTTTTATAAATCTATTTCTTTACATACTATATCTAGCTATACAATTAAGATACATTCTATACTAGAAGACCTATTAGAGAGAGAAGTGATTGATATGTCTCTATTTTCTTTTCTTATGGTTACTCATCCACTTGTTCCATTGATACATGGATTACCGAAAATTCATAAAAATCCACTCAATCCACCACTCAGACCCATTGTGGCAGGTGGTGGGTGGTTAACCGAACCCTTCTCCTTGTACATTGAAAAACATTTGAGACCGTTTGTAGATTCGAATCAATACATTTTAAGGGACACTAAACAGTTTTTGATAGACTTGTATGACCATTTGAAAGGAGTATCAAGTGACTGTGACCTGTTGTTTGTGACTATGGATGTTCAATCTTTATTCACCATTATTCCAAACAATGAGGGTATGGCTATGATTCGTAATTATTTGGAGAGACATTCTAGTTTGAGTAATGACAAAATTGAATTAATAACTATTTTTTTGGGCATTGTTCTTAATGCTAATATTTTTTGTTTTGAGGGATCATTTTTTCTTCAATTGGATGGCGTAGCTATGGGCACTTCTTGTGCCAATAGCTACACCTACCTTTTTATGGCCGAATGGGAATCCAGATACATGCTTTGTCACACATTGTTTACGAAATATGTCTCTTTTTATAAACGTTTCGTTGATGATCTTTTCCTGCTTTGGAGAGGCTCACAGGAGGAATTTGTAGTTTTTGCATCATACTTGAATAACTGTACTGATTATCTTAAGCTGAGTTACGAAATGTCTTATACTAGAATACCCTTTCTTGATGTTTATGTTGAGAGACTTACCAATGGGTTCATTAACACTGGGGTTTACAGGAAACCTTGCCATAGGAATTCGATCTTACATCGCCACAGTATGCACCCTGGTTTTGTGTATAACAACATAGTCAAAGGGCAGAGTATGAGGATTTCCAGGTATAATCCTACCGAGGTTGGTTTTCTTCATGACTTGTCTGATTTAGATCATAGACTCACCTCAAGGGGATATACCACCACCGATATTTTGAGTGGCATGACTGAACTCAATGTGTTGAGGTCTGGAGCAGCTGCTCCATATTTCTCAGACAGCCACTTGGTGTGTACTCCATCTGGCCTGCCTACTGATGCTGTTCATCAATCAGATAGTCATCCTGCCTTTTCGATGTTCTATACTAAAGACATTGGTGTTATTAAAGATATAGTGAGAACACATTGGGACATTCTCATAGTTGATCCACACATCAAAGGAGTCATTGGTGATGTTCCACGGTTTAGATATAAGAATAAGAGCAACATTAAGAGACTACTCTGTGACAAACATATTAGCATCAATAAACCCACATTGACTCCATTTGGCACTAGGAAGTGTGGGAAATGCAATTTTTGCAATTTTATTAACCTTGATCACATCTTTATACACCCTGTCACTTCAGTTCCCTATCAATTTAAGGTTAGAGGTGATTGCATGTCCAAGGATTTAGTGTACTTAGCTTCCTGCAATGCCTGCTCGTCTTTCTATATTGGTAAGACGAACAGGTGTTTGAGGGACAGGATGCGTGAACATCTATATAATATCAGAGTAAAGACTAAGCTTAATGCATTGGCCAAACATGTATTGGTACAGATGACACTCATGTCTTTAACTTTAGGATTGTAGAAATTATTAATGTGACCAGTCGAGGAGGGGATATTAGGACTATAACTGAGAGCAGAGAGAATGTGTGGATTATGAGATTTAGATCTGATGTTTGTCCTGGCCTGAACTCTAAATTGTCTTTAAAGCCTTTTTTGAGAATGAGGAAACTAAAAATATATAACTGAGACATCATATAATAGTTGCACATTTTTCAGCTCTTTTTAGTCATTTTTGTAGTTATGCCCCTGGTCCTAATATCATAGTCAGTTTTGGTGCATCATTCATATATATATATATATATATATATATATATATATATATATATATATATATGTTTCACATATATTTTGAATATTTTATATGTTTTTATATTTATATGTATGTTTTTTCATTGTATGCACCATATTATTTTATGTAGTTGTATTATGATGTGTAAATCTAGGTGCTTATTTTATGCTTTGTTATTACTATGTTTGCATCATTTCATGGTCTAATTGCATTTTGCTAAGTGTTGCTGGTTACCTCTAGTTATTTATTATGTTTTCTATGCTATCTTTACAATGTACCAATTGCTTGTTTAATGTGTTAACCATTTGATTCTATTAGCGTTTCCCGCCTTAAGGGATATTTAAGCTGTTGTAATTTGTTTTATTTTATTGAGTCTGATGAAGCCGAAAGGTGAAAGCGCTAACTCTGTGTTTTACTACTGGGATTAAACTGTGTTTTTACTCTCCTTGGTTTTGCCTATTGCTTCGTGTTACTGAGCCACGCTTTGCTTGCTCCAGTTTTCATGAATGTTGGATTCGTTGGATATATCATCTGTGAGCTTTACTTCGCCCTAACCTTTGTTATTTTCTGCTATTTATTTGTTGCTGCTGTTTGGATAGGGCGTTCACCCTGCTATATACTTTTATTTACTTGTTCAGAACTTGTTGTAAAAAACTAAATAAGCTACAAATTACTACAGCACTCATCCTACCTCATTACCTAGAGGAAAACAGTTTTTGTACTTACTTTCCTCACTTGTCTAGAAGAAAATAATTATTTATTCAAGCATGTCCAAGGGTCATCTCCCAGTGTTCTCTCCTGTCTATCTGATGAATCTGGGCATCTTGGAGCAATGTAGCAATTGCCTCATGTACACAGACAACAGTCTCCTCCTACCACCCAACACTAAACCTGTGAGAGATGCATTTATCTAGCTGAACTGGAGGTAAAGCTGTCTCCAACCAAGACTGAACTTGACAGTCAAGAGGAGAAGGTGAACACTTGCACCACACCACACTCATCACATAGTCCTGCTAAACTTACACCATCAAAATCCACACATAGAAACACAAAAACATTCATGGAGGCTCTCAATAATTATCTGCTCAAGCAACAGAGACCTCCAAAGCAGAAATGCAAACAATCTCCACCCCCCAACACAACTCAAATGACACATAGCCCACGACTCAATGTGCCACTCAACCACAGCCCATAAGGCAAAACAACATACCCAACACACTAGTCATAGGGTGACTCTATAGTCAGGCACACTGATGTCCCACTCACCAGGCTAAACAAGGAGAAGGTTACGGCTAGCTGCCTATCGGGTGCCAGGATCTGCCACATAGCCCACACACTCAGGTCACTCCACAACAAGTACAAATATGACTGTCATTGTCCATGTTGATGTGAATGACCTGAGATGTACCTCCCTGGACTACATGAAAAGAGACATGGAAGAGCTCTCCAATCTTGTAGCCCAGGCAGGTATGACCCTTGCCCTGAGTATCATCCTGCCATCACCCAGAATGATACCGCCAGTATGCAGTACAAGGACAAAATGATTGACTTCAACAACTGGCTAAGTTTCTGGTGTCATTCTAAGGGGATCCAGTATCTGTCTACCTGGGACGACATGGTCGACAGACCACAATGCATTGCCAGAGATGGCCTGCACCTGTCGCCCCTGGGATTCCGGATGCTGGCTAATGCTTTTGCCACCCCTATGGTGCCTTTTTCAGGCAAGGTTCAAATGACAAATTCACCACCATAACAGGAACAAGCAAGCAGAAACTGAGGGTAATGTACTCAATGCTAGAAGTCTAAATCTCAAAATGCACTCACTCGAGGCACTCCTTAAAATGGAGAACATCAATATCTGTGTAGTGACTGAGACCTGGTACAAGGCTCCAGAGAGCAACTTTGCATTACCAGGCTATAACTCATACAACACTTTTTGGCCATCTAACCTGGACCGGAACACCAAAGGTGGAGGTGTGTCCATATTCATTAAGGATATCCATACCTCCAGGCTAGTTGCTCATCATAATGCATCCAAGGTTATCCAAGTGCAACTAACTCTGGGCAAAACTGCAATCCAAATTGTAGCTTGCTACATATCCCCCACCATGCCCCAGGATTCCCACTCCTCTTTCCTTGATATACTGGAAAATATTAGGTTCAACCAAACACCCTAATAATGGGTGATTTCAACTACCTCACCATTAACTGAGAAAACTACTCAAGTACCAACTCCTTCACTCAACGCTTTCTGGAATTCATAAATTCCAATGCCCTGGATCAACTTATCCACACCCCCACCAGGGGCAACAATATCCTAGACCTAGTCATTACCAACATGGACGACCAGTGTTCCACACCTGAAGTCAACTCCTCGTTGGTCAGATCCAATCATACGCTAATCAACCTAGATATCCACATCCTGCCCGCACCCCCCATTAAGGAAACCACGGTAACAAATTTCTCCAAAGCCAGCTTCATGCTTCTTAAGACAGACGTGGTGAACTTCATGACACCCGTGCAGATGGAAAATACAGTTACGACTGCTGAATCCTACACAAATGCACTCTATAAGTACATACACGAGTGCATGGATTGTGCTATCCCAAGCAGAACCAAGATGCAATCCTCCAAAAAAGGAAGCCAATCTGGTAGTCCCCTGCCATAAACAAACTCTACAACAGAAGGAAGAAACTGTTGCAAAAGAAAGTAAAATCCCATGAGTGGAGGAGCTCCCTGGTCAGCCTCAGTAAGAAGCTGAGATCCCTTATAAGATCCTCCAAAGCTAGCTATGAAAACAAAATCACCACTGATTCTAAGGACAACCACAAAGCATTCTATAGCTATGTCAAGAATCTCAATGGCAACACCCAGATCTGCTCTGAGTTACAGCACAATGGCATGAAAATTCCAGAACCAACTGATATTGCCAACATCCTGGCAGATAGGTTCAGTGTTAACTTTACCCCCCTCTAATCCCCTAAAGGGCCCATATCTATACAGGAAGAATGCAGAGTCCCTGTAATCACAACTACACAAGTAAAAGCTGCACTCTCTAAAGCCAATAACACAGCATCCATGGGACCGGACAACATCCCAGGCTGCGTTTTACATGGACTTCAGAACGAACTGGCTCCCCACCTAAGCACCATGTTCAGTCATAGCCTCACATCAGGCTTTGTGCCCAATGAATGGCACACAGCAACAGTTATCCCACTCCACAAAGGAGGAGCCACCACTGATCCCGGGAACTATCGCCCTAGTAGCCTGACAAGCTTGGTCTGCAAAGCCATGGAACGTATCATCATGGAACTCATAAACAAAGACATTGGTAACCTCCAAACTCTGAACCCCACCCAGTTTGGGATTGTGAAAGGCAGATCATGCCTCCTGAACCTGATCGACTTTTTTGAGGCAGTTACCAAAGCCGTAGATGAGGGTAAGGTGGTTCACACAGCCTATCTTGACTTCGCCAAGGCTTTTGACACCATCCCCCATTCTGGAATTAAATCTAAACACACTAAACTAAGTATAAATCCCAACATCACAAGATGGATGGCCAACTGGCTCACTAACAGAACCCACACTGTAAAAGTTCCAGACTCCAGATCTGACTTCAAACCAGTGACAATGGAGTACTACAAGGTTTAGTCCTGGGACCTCTCCTGTTTGGTATCTACTTCTCTGAAGTACAAGCTAACACAGAAGGCCTTTGGCTAACAAAGTTCGCAGATGATTGCCAATTAGGAGCCATAGTCGATTCATCAAATGATGTGGACATCCTACAGAAGGGCGTCACTGAGACAGATGCCTGGTGTCAGAGCCATGGCCTCAAGCACAATGCCAAAAAGTAAATTGTCATCCCCTTTGGTAAAAACTCTGTACCCATGAACTACCACATAGGCGGCAGTCTACTTAATGCCGAATGTGTGATAAGAGTCCTTGGGACCAGTGGCGGCTCGTGGCATCGGACTGCGGGACTGCAGCCCTCCCAGCTACAAAAGCACAACGCTTACACAAAAAATATTTTTTAATTAAAAAAAAATGTCTTGACTATCATAAAAAAATTAGTCCGACTGGCTCGCAAAGTCCCGGAACTCAAACTGTGCATGCTCGTTGCTCGGCAAGTTCCGGGTGTTTTTTTTCCCTCTAGACTAAATAATCTGGTTGCTGGACTGTCTCTGACTGCTATAAAGGCAGTCCAGACTGTGGAGAGTTCTGCATCAGTGCTTGATGCCCAGAAGTCTGTGCAGTAACCGCACAGTAAAGTGGAAAGGGGGCGGACTGCCACGTCCACAGTCACGTATGTGACATGAATGGCAGGTTGACTACGGATTGGTTCTCGCTCTCTTTTGGAAAAAGAGAGTGAGAAACAATCAGTATAACAGGCAGTGCAGGACAAGGCGGTACTTTTTTTTGAGCAGAACTTTAGTCTTGTTCTCTTTAGTTTTCTTGCAGTTGCTACTGTACGGGTGCTAGTGCTGTAGTATATTCATTGCTTGGCTTGCTAAGTTGCTTGCTATTATAATTGGCATATTCTTGAGATTTCTTGAATCCTGAGTGATTCTTGACTTTGTTTAGTTTGGGTGGTGTTTGTGCTTCTGCTTACTGGTAGTTACTGCTTGCTTGGGGGAAATGATGATTTCTGGAGTGTCAGCCAGCTAAAAAAAAAGCCTTTACTTTTGTTGTTCAAACTTATACTTGTTGATCGTGACGGTTGGAAAAAAATGGACAGTCTCAAACAAAGGTAAAGTAAGTCAGCAATTTATTACCTAATCTGCCATGCAGCCACTAGCCCTCTAGTTTCTTCACACGTGCTCTGCTGATGATTTGAATGTGCTTGTAAGTTTCATCCGACCTGAGCTGGGGGGAGAAATAATGAAGGCTTCCTGGAAAACCGATATCAAGTGAGCTAAATGACTATAATTTATGTAGAGGTCATCTTACTAGGCAACACTTGCAATAAGAATTACTCCCACAAGAAGGATTGTATGGCCTCAGTTTGAGTTTACATTGTGCATATGTAACGCGGCTAATGCCTCTGGGTGACAATACTTTTATATATCTGCTAATGCAAGGGTGCAGTTAAAGACTGGATAACGTGTACAGCATCAGCATGACAGGTATATCAACCTGCATTCCGCCTGAACGTTCTCTACTAATGATAAATATTTCAGTGAAACCTGAGTCAGACAGACCATTGTTAAATGAATACACAACAAATGTGGGGGAGGACCATTGTACAGTGGCTTGTTCCCTACTGATGTTCTAAATATCCCACAATTTTCTTTTTCATATTCTGTGTCTCTCTGACAGCTCATTCTTGATTCCACTACCTCAGATGGAAAACGGTATCACCCTAAGCTTGATAAGAAATTGGCTGGTTTAAGCCACAATTTGTCGACCAGGTTTAGCCTGCTATTCCAGTGGCCTCTTTTCATGGGAACTGATTACAGTTATGCCATTTTTTCGTATCCTTCCTTCTCAGCTCTACCTCTAGCTGACTCTGGCATGTTTAGTTCAAAGTATATTCCTCTGCTTCCTTCCTCTCAGCAAGGTAGGTATACATAATACTTGTAGTCTTTCTTCATCTTTCATTTTGTATACCCTTACGATCATGTTGACTTGTCAGTTCACGTAGCTTCAGAAAAGTTCTCAGAGCTGACAGGAATGCTTTGCTTTCATCTGCTATGCAAAAATTTAATTTTATTTTCAACCAAATTCCTATAAATGTTTTCTAGGACTTGCCACCAGAGATTCTTAAAAAATAGAAGGGAGTTTGCAGAGATAATAAAACTCTTTGGTAGAAAGTGATTGTCTCTAGGTTTCTTTTTTCTGGCCATTCTTCATATTATAAAAACACATTACTGAAATTTTCCTCACCTGATGAGGTTTGAAAAGTGATGCTAGCCATAAACATGTTGCCATATTTCCTTGAAGAGCATGTATGAATTCTCTGATGCATACTCATTTTTGAAGGGATTACTCTCGGTTGGCATTGTTCTATTTTCAAGGGTTTTCATATTTACCTATTACTATCTAATGGGTGAGGAAAACATGTAGAGAAGGACGTTGGTTCCTTAAATGCGAATGGTATTAATAACCCTATGAAAGGGGGAAATCTGTTAAAATTGTTGAAACATGTTAACACTGAAATTTCAAATTTACTAGAAATTCATATAGTTTACAGCAATTAAATGTGTCTGTCAAGAAAGTGAAGAGAGTCTTTAACAGGCCATGAGGTGTTGCTGTATTATTCAATTCAGACAGAGCTCAGCACATTAATCATTTTTTCAGATGCTAATGCATGAATCATATTGAGTACACTTCAGGCAGAAAACTATGATTTGTTTGTAGGGTATATACATAAATCCTTTAGTTGCCATCAGGCTTTTTTTATAGGCTCTGGCATGTGGATGAAGTTATTGAAATTCGGTGAGAATAATTTTTGGAGATTTCAGTGTAGACGATTAATTTACTGGCAGGCCAAAAACATTTAATTTAATAGCTTTTTTTCTGGCACATTTTGATTTGGGGACTGCAAAAACAACTTGTAACTCCTTCAGGTTTGTTTCTGGTATACAGAGTTATTCAGTACTGGTAACCTGTGACAACAGTGATTAATCTGTACAATTTGTATTTATGAAAGCTTATAGCCTTAATCTTCTGCACTGAGTGCATACATTCTGTAATTTATCAGTATGTTTTTTTTTCACATGTCCTATGTTTCCCACCAACTAGCTACTGTGTCCCAACAACAAAAAGAACCCAGAGCCACCAAATGAGGCAAGATACCAGATTTCAAACCAAGCACATGAACCTTGATATGGTGCTATTGACATCTGTAGTCTAAATAATAGCTTTTTACAATAAAACAACAGTTGTGTTTAAAAAAAGG
Source organism: Protopterus annectens (assembly GCF_019279795.1). Classification (NCBI taxonomy): domain Eukaryota; kingdom Metazoa; phylum Chordata; order Ceratodontiformes; family Protopteridae; genus Protopterus; species Protopterus annectens. The sequence continues at coordinate 1,877,301,590 of NC_056725.1, read as the reverse complement.
ACTCTGCTAAAGAAATTCTCAGTGAGTTTCAGTAGTGTGTATATTAACTGCGTCTTGTTTGATTTATGTATGTGGTTTAACAGCCAAAAAGTAGAATAAGGCTAATTTACTGTCCTTATTTTCTCTTCACTGGGGGGGTGGGGTGGGGGGGTTATGGTGGCTTAAGTTATTGGTAAGATTTCTGCCTTACAGCATTCAAGCTTGACCACCCCCCCCCCCAAAAAAAAAAACTGCTGTTTTTTGGATATATGTACAAATATTGTAGCAGCTATGTACTGTAATATAATATAATTTCCTTGCCTTAATTTCCCGAGCCTTTTGCATGGGTTTAGTCAGAAAATGTTACATATTACTTTTTTTATATTTGGTAATATAATACATTTTCGCTGCAGGTAGGTAAGATGGTAGTTATGCCAGGCTTGGTGTCAGTTTTTGAGATTCTGTTCCAAAAGAAATACCATAAACAAAGGTAGTGGATTATTTGTAATTTAGATTTAGTAACTTAAGAGTTGAAGGCTCATTTTTACATAATTAATGATTCGGTTATGTCATTATAGTTAGTATTCCTCCTTTTCATTAACCCATTTAATTTTCATTTTAAGTGAATGGTCATATTTCTCACTTTGAATAGTTTGGTTTATTAGTATTTTTCTGATGTGCTTTTCTATAACCAGTTTACCATTTTGTTTAGTTGTCATTAGTTAACTTCTATAACTAAACTGACTGATTTCCAGGAATATCCCTGCTGTTTAATTCTCTTGTTATTTAGGGCCTGAAACTGTGCTGAGTTAACTTTTTCAACATTTAGTCTTTTACAGTTAAGTGACTACATGATATGGTTCATGACTTGATTCATGACATTAGGTTTATAGGTATGTACAAGGCTAATTACCACCAGGGCCATTATAAACCTAGCTGCACAACGCAACCCAGTTGTGTCCCCCAGTACTCTGTTTTATAAACTTCCTTAAACGTTATACTCAATACTATTACTAGTGCTAGTCATGTTACACTCCATTCTACCCAAAAGCAAAATATTTAACACCCCATACACCTAATTTACTTTCTGAACAACTGTACTGTATCTAGTCCATACAAATAATGAATTGTGGTTCTCCTCTATTTACACTTCCCCCTACTTCAACTGTTCAACACCATTACTTTTTATTTTCGTAGGTCCCCATATTAGTCCATTTAAGCCCTTTGGATCTTCTTATTTTCTTTAAGTATTACATCTTCTTACCTCCTCCTTTCCTGCACCTTTCCCCAGCATAATCTTCCCATAACCTCCTAGCCCTGATTTCTCTAAACATGTCACAGAGCAGTGTCCCCTGATCTAACAATCTGCCATAGTATGATGGTATATGGACACATTCAGTCCTCTACCCAGTGGTATGCTCATCAAAGCCTGATGAAAGATCTGTACAGTTGACACACACCTAGCAAAAGGGCACATCTGGGGTATGCTTCAGCTGTGGCTTCCCTGAGGGAACTAGAGCCATTACATTATTATGGAGGACATCTGAGTAGGCAGTGAATAAGTAATTAAAACAAAAGTATAAGAATACATTTAACTTCCTGATTTGTCTTTTCAGAAATCGGTGCTGGGTCAAGATGTGAGATTTGGCTTTAATGTTTAGAAGTATTGAGCTGAAATGAGGGTGGAGCATGGTCATAATGTAGGACAGAATAAATCAGCCTAGTCTTGGATATGTTTGTCAATGGGTCATGTAGGGAAAGAGAGAGAGACTCGCTGACATGTGAGCGCACACACACACACACACACACACACACACACACACACACACACACACACACACACACACACACACACACACACACACACACACACACACACACACACACACACATACACTCTCACACATACACTCTTACATACACAGTCTCACATACACAGTCTCACATCCCTAACCACCTACACACATGCGGACTGTTAACAGTCTACTGTTACAGGCGTTCATCATCTAATGATTAAATATCTAGAGCTAAAATAGGTTGTACCTGGAGTCATCAGACTATGTCTAAATAGGATGGTGAAGCTATGGATCTCTTTGTTAGTGAAAAGATTTTTTTTCATTTGAAGGACAGTGTACATATTTTGCATTTCATTATACTTTAAAGATAGAAAGCGTCAATCCAGCAAGTTGCAGTTTTTGGGGCAGAATGGATGTGTCCTGCAGTGTGCCACTGTGTAATTACTGTACCTATTCTCTTTTGCTCTCTTCGTACATTTAGATGTAGGATTATTTTCTACTGAAAGTTCAAGAGCCCTCTACACACAATGCCTCACGAAGTCTTGGCATAGGTGCCAAGAGTCCTATCCATAAGCATACAGGATCTACATAACATAACTGCATACACCACAGAACATTTTACATATTTATTTATTCTCATTAATCCAATTTGCCCCATTTGGCACTGTTTCTTTGCAGGAAAGAGCCAATATTGCATTCATGATTTGAAGAAACTTAGCCAAAACACCAGGGTAGTTCCTCTACACTTTCTTTGAAAAGTACTATGAGATATTGCTTGTTTAACTGTGCTGTCAGTTGCTCTTGTAAGGTTTTTTTCTCTAGTTTGGGGTGTGTTAGTATTAAATATGATCATAGAAGGTTACTAGACTAATGCCCCTGGGGCTCTTACAAGCCTAACCAAGAGTTTATCCCCAAAAAAGAAACCTCAGTCAGGACTTGTTGCCACTGTCAATGAGGGATGCTGGTGGAAGTTGGAAAGCAAAATGTACATGACTGTTAAGTGACATAAGAGAAATCATTAAAGACTGAAGTTAGAAAGTAATGACAGTGACAGACATTGGAGTTTCAGACTTCATATACCCTTCAGAAAATTCATGCTAATGCAAAACCTGTTATTCTATCAACTTTCTAAGTTTGTAAGAGCAATATTAAAAAATTGTCCCTATTTTTTGGCCCTTTGTCCCACCACATGGTTTTGTCCAGATTTCTTGTTCAAAAGTTGAGAGGTATGCTGCAAGATCTATATTGTTGAATCTGACCTAGGCTAAGATCTGCACATCGTAAGTAACCTTAAATAAATGTGCACAAGCCTGAGAGATGTTTTATGCTGGCTAATGCAGAGTGAAATACACAGATGTAACTGGGCTAGGTATACATACAAATATACAGAATGAAACTCTGTGTACTGTAGACTGCAGTGTGAAAGCATATGTGTGCATTGTATGTATGACAATGTGGATTTTATTTGACTCCTTTTACCTTAGCAGAGATGTTTGTTATCTTAGTATATACTGTATGTGATGCGCAGCTTACTCATGTCTTGGAGAGCTATACAAATGCTAAACAGACCATGGACAGGGTACATGGCAGAGCTAGGTTGGAATCTTAAAACTGTCCAATGGAAAGGAAGGGCAAACTGCAACATGTAGCTGACCAGGCTATACTGTAAGTAGGCAATATGAGGCCAAGAATAGTTGGAGTTTTTTGAGTCTGTCCATATATAGGACAGGTGTTTAAGGCCTAGTGTCCTCTGTGAGGCTCCCTAGTTTTATGTACCATATCTTCTGCCTGCACCTTTTGCACTGCCTTCTTAGTGCTGCAAGAAACAGCTTCTTCATCAAGGATAATTGTAAACTGTTTTATTGATGCTTAACCCTATCTGCACTGGTTAGCATTGAATATTAAGATAGTCCCAGTAATGCTGGCATAACAAGGAATGTGTCCATTTTAGATGATGTTGGGCCAATTAAGTGATATTATCTTGAAAGTTAGTCATCCACAG